>NW_016164189.1:10054-32845 GCF_001687245.7 Rhagoletis zephyria | reverse complement strand
CTCTTCAAAAGTACTTTCAAGCTTAATCATTGTTAACTCTCCTTCGCCGAACACTACGATACATATTTTAATTGATTGATTAATTAAGTGGAAATTTAATTATTTAAACAACCCCGCTAAGTACAGTTCAGAAATAAAAAAATTACAAATGCGCAACAGGGGGTTTATTGTTTTCTTTCAGTGGAACTGGAAACTCAGCGCTCAACACGATCCTGCTTTACAGATTGTACAAAGATTACCGATTGAATAGAAACCCTTAAGTGGGGGCGCAACAAATTGGCGAAGGTTTTCATTATATTTTGTAAGGGAGATTTTTATTTCTCATATTCTGTGTTTAAAAATTTACCTATGAAAAATGCAGAGCTGATTTAAATGAAAGGACTGTCCTTTAAAATAAAGGACGGATGGTCACTGATATTATGTGTGATGTTAATTCTGGATCTTAACTAGAAAAAGTGCTTCTCCATTTCAAAGTTATAAACGCCAACCTTGGCTTGTGTTTGTTCACAGCTAGACCAACCTCTTTTCCCCCTTTCTAAGCCGCAAAATGCGGCGCTAATGTCAATCTTTCTGAGACCTGCGATGCCAATGACAAGTCCACTTTTAAGAGCAGCCTCCAGATTCGGTAGAAGCTAAACTCCACTGAAAACTGGAACATTCTTGAACTCATGTAGGTATCGGGAGACGTTGGTGTTTAAGGCGATGAATTGGCAGCTGAACTGGTGAGCTGCTATTGTTTGGATGGTACTAGTTGCATAGTAATAATTAAGGTTGAACCAGAGATATTCACTTACGGAGAGGTTTTACTTAGACCAAAGTCTGCCTATTTCTTATTTATTTTATTTCTACATTTCTTTCTGAAATTTGACCAACTTCTACCTAGAAAAAATTCATTTCATTTTTGTTTCTGATAGAATAAAAGGCGCAACAGTTGAAGTTGAACACGTTATAAATAGCTTACGATATTTTTTAAACTTTTATAAGCCTTTCTAAATTGCAAATTTTATTCCTAACCAACCAAATACGAAAGCAGCATTACTAGATGAAAAATATAATAAAATATATTTATAAAATCTCTAAGAAAGAATAAAAAACCGAATAATAAAAAAACTTAAAAAATTCAATAAATTACACCCACTCAGAAACCGACAGGTAGACCGTTGTATTAAAAAAACCGTTGATTGCGAAGCCAACCAGTTATAGTTACGGCTAAAATACCAAAAACAGCATGGCATGCCAGCGTATATAAGTACATATATATGTTCGAGCAAAAATATTTCTACCAAAAGTACACAAAAGGTTGGGTTAGTACTAACTTGGCAGGTTTCAAGTGTAGCTTTGCACAAACATAGAGACATGTGTTGTACATAATAGATACACATGCAAACATACAAAGGCAATACGAATTGCTGAAACAAGTATTTTAATCATCTCATTTCCTTCCTAATTTATTTTTTATTCTTTCCACAAATTTGTATATAAAAAAAATATATTTTTGTCTTGGTAACTAGTTGCAGCATCATGCTTGCGCTAATATTTGTTTGCCTTTTTTATATGGCTATTCGCCGTAGCTTCTTATTTTTGTTCATCTTATTTTGTTAGTTCACCAACTCTAACTGCAACTCCAGCCAAACTTTTCGGCTGCACAGCTCCAATCACCTCGAACGAACTGCATAGCATCTCGTCTAATGCCAATTTTCCGCTTAAAGCCGGCTAAATAAGCTGCTTTTCAAGTCGTCTACTCTTCTCGGCTTCATTCGCTATATACACACACACACACGCATACAAATTCATTGGTTTATCTTACTGCATATTTTGTTTTTGGTTTATTGTGCCACAATGACTTTGGATTGTACGCTACGGTTTTTGATACTACTAAAAGAAAGATGTATGTATGTACATTAGGGCGGTCCAAAAACAGTAAAGTCGGAATTGTAATGCTCTCACCCGCTAGGATTTTTACATTTCTCTATATCGAAAAAAGTAAACCCCTATTTTTTTTATTTAGAAATCAAAAAAATATTTTAGAGGTTGCTCAAAGCGCTCAAAGCTTTCCATGTATTTTTATATGGGGGAAAAACCCACTTTTCGTAGAAATGGTATAGAATTCTTGAAAATCAATATTTTTCGATCGACAAACTGTGGTTCTCTTCAGGAGGCTTTCAATAATAATAGCCAATTGGACACTTAACCATTTTTTAAGACTAACGATTTGTATTGGTCTTCGCATTGCATTTTTCGGGGCTTTCGTGGGTTTCTGGCAGCCCTATAAATTACAGTTGCGATGAAAACATGGCTAAATAAACAATTGGCTATGATTATTGGGAATCTACTACAGATAAGCAGAGTCTTCCGGTAGAAAAATATTGATTTTTAAGTATTATATAATATTTCTACGAAAAGTTGTTTCTTCCCCATATAAAATACATGGAAAATATTGGGAATCTTGAGCGACCTCTAAACTTTTTTTTGATTTCAAAATAAAACAATAGGGGTATATTTTTTCGGTATAGAACAGTCCTTGGGGGCATAAAAATTCCGAGTTTACTTTTTCACATGCATTTTTGGACCACCCTAATATACACATAGTACATTTCAATAGCAATCGAAAACTGGAAACTAAATTTTACAGGTGACCGCATACCAGACATACCAACCAAATCAAATAGGCCAAAGGCGCCTTTACGCTGGCGAATTATTGCCTGAAGGCTTTGAGGCATCAGGTGTTGGAGTGCATACGTTGATAGAAATGCATGGCAGAATATGTATGTTCATACATACATAAATATATATGTACATAAGTTTAAAATTTTATAGCATCTCTACTTTAGTGCTATGCAATTTTTGGTGTTGCTGCTATTTTTACTTCTCTATGGGGAAACCGTTTGTGCCATTACTTTTATGATCCTAGTGAAACCTTACTATGAAGCGGCATTTTTTTGTTGTATTGGAACTTTGAAGATAATAAAAACAAATAAATTATACTACCAATTGCTATGCTGTGAATGGTTTTATGAACTTTCGCTTCGGTTTAACACTTGTGTTAATTTCACTTTTTATGCTACGTTAGAAATGTTGATAAATGTTGGTGAATCAAAAGCTGCGGATGTGAGACGGAACTTAGATATTTTTTTTCGTAATATCCACTAATGACAATTATTTCATCAATACTGGGGGTGACCGTGGTAGTGATATTGTGAGAAGCGTTGAGTTCTTAGATATTGCCACCTTAGCATTTGTGCTTCCAGACAGGTAAAAGTTATCAGTAACTATCAAGACTTGCGGTTTGAAGGGCAATCTAGCTTCAAAGTGGAATGTTTCACACATTAGTTAATGTCAAAAATTCCTACCTTTATAAAATTACTCTTTAAGACGTTTGAGAATTGCATATGTCTGTCAAGTTTAAAAGTGATACATATACATGTTTCTTATTCACCAAATACTGCATACTTTTAGGCACATGAAATTTAGTGAGAAATCAGTCTCACCAGATAGCCTGTAAGTAAGATAGTCTGTAAATTTTTAAACTATTTCAGTACAGCAGGACGTAGTCAGCATTTAGTGAGAAAGATATTATGTACTTATTATAAATGTGCGTACGGCAATGACTTTTGGCGAAACCAAATAGACAATTGCAGCTAAGAGTCATACAATTTCGAACTGTCAACCAAATAGAAATTCCATAACTTTAGTAAGCTGACCAAAGAGCTTAGTTTTAATACTCCGGGATTTAGTGAGAAATAGTAAGAAATCATTCTCGTCTGACTAAATCCTGGATTACTGGAAGAGACTAATTGATAAAGCTGAACAGTGCCCAGTTCAACTGAAACTTCACATCGCTAAAAAAAATGTTATTCAAGAATCAGTTTTTGTGAAACTTATTTAGGTTTCAACCCAGTTTGAGCCATCTCTAGTGTACTTTTTCGTTCTCGATGTATTTATTATTTAAGAGCAAGTACCGTGACATACTGGTTAAATGCAGTAAGTAGGAATAGTTGGTTCTGAAATCTGCAATAGTAAGTGATATCCAATGCTTTTGAACTTTATTACTGTTTTAGCTAAACAATTGTCGTGACAAAGTAAAACGTAGCTTGGAATTTGTCCAATGACTTCATGGCAGATATTAGAATAATTTTTAATGCATTTTTATCACAGTTTAGTCTCATATTTATTTAATTGTCTATTATTTATATCAAAACTAGTACTTATTTGCATAACTCCATAAAAGTTAACTGCAAAATCGTGTAACCAAACATTCTAGGGCGCATGCGCACGAAACTAAGGCACATAATTCTTGACAAACAGCCGCACTGGATATTTTTGCAAATTTTATTTGCCATACCAAAGAAAAACAATGCAAAGCTAACAAACAAGCTTTGTACCAACACAGAATTTAACATTATGAACAGTCAAAGACACAGAAATAGTAGCTGATGGAAGTGGTAGAAGTGCAGCATGCCAGCAAGCAAAAACTGTGAATTGGCTACCACCACTACCGCCACCGCTGCGCTGCCGCTGCATCATGAAAAAGTATGTCAGACAATCACTTTGCCGTCGTCAACTTGAGCGCATGCGCTTCGCGTCTAAAATGCGCACCTTAGAGGTGCTATACAGGAATGTGGCTTTGAGGCACACACACAAACATTTGTTTCCTGCACACTGGAGCGTATTTGGCGTTGAATGGCGATTTTATGTTGGTGCAGGTTCCAACCGCTTGTCTCGTTGTCATTAACCGCAATTCTTGTACAACCATTGACATTACAAACATATACACATACATATAAACAGATAGTGCTAAAAATACGCCGTAAATGCGAGTGTAAAAGCGGCTGTGATAATAACAACACAGATACCAAAGTGCTACCTGTAAATTGCACACAGCAGTAAATATGAAGCTTGCGCTTTTTTTCGTTTCTTAAGCGCTGTGGTCGTACGCAGGTTCGCTGCTGCAGTCTTTTGTTTGCTGGGTCAAATTTCATGCGGTGACCGATATCGATTAAAGGAAATGGGGAGAAAATAAGTAAATAAGTAATAGGGGAAGTAAACAAAACACGTCTTTGATTTACAGTGCTTTATTTTTTTTTTTAAATTTTGCTCTAAGCTACTAAGCTAAGGAAATTTTATTTATAAGCCTGTGAAACTCTTCACTTTTAGGAGAGCACTGACCTCCCTGACTACCTCAGCTCTTTTAATTGACAATCTATGGTTTCTGGAGTAGGCCAATAGCGAAGCTCCGTTTATACCACTGCTGGGCGGTGGACAGCTTGTGTTTTTGACCCAGGCGTCGAGACTGATGAACTTGCGGTTTCCTGCTGCCTAGTGGCAATGTGCGCAGATCCTTGTTGGTCCCCTTTCGACCATTCGGTGTCGAAAGTAGTACCAGTCTATATAGTTCTTAGCTGCTATTATACTCCAGTTCCTTGCCGTGGCGCGATGGTCATTTTGGATCACAGTAGAGGGTTTGAGATATCATCAACTGGGGGGTCCCGAGATTGATATGAGCTGATGCCAGCGGCTTTGTTGCTAGAATGGCGCTAGCCTAGGTCTACTTCTGCCGAGGTTAAAGTCACAACTTTGGCCTGCAGTAGCTTTAAGTGGGCGAGTCTGCAAGCCATCGATGCAAGGTCGAATTTTATCGTTGCTTAGCGGGAGACTCTGGCAAAAGTAACTTTGGATTTCGTGCGTCCGGAGGAGTTCAGTTCCTTCAACAAGGCTGACGTCCAGACCAGACTCCTTCCCTTAATATTTTGAGATTTTTTTTATCCACGTCGCTGTTTGAGAGTTCAAGTAGTCAACGAGAAGTCCCACGACAGTCGGATCTACGTAACCGGCATGATCTAGATTTAAATCTGCCCAAGGACTGACACTCCAGCAACACTCCCGAAAAGTATGTGGGTGATTTGTATGCTGTTACAACAACAACAAAAAGTCTTCTAGCTCAGCTTTTCGTTGGTCGCAACAAATTCTCAATCGTGATGACGATTATCTCCTTCTGCAGCAGTATCACTTTCTCTGCTCATGGTCGATGAGCAGAACCATGTGAATCAGTTGATCACTCGTCAGCCTGTAGGATATCTTTCAGCAAACGGTTAAGATCAGATTCTCAGTTCACACTTGAGCTACACTTTTTGGGAGTTGGTTTTTATTCGTCGTTTTAGAGCTTGAGCAGACGACAACAAGTCATCCAGCTAGATACAAGCATTTTTCGAATGTCATTCCCCGAACTCAAAATCATGATATTTATCCTCGCCTGCTCGAATTAATTTCGACTCCCTTATGGCTGTCGAAATCTTTTTGTGAATTTTGATAGCCTCTTCCCTAGGCTTGTCCCGGTCTAGGACGCTTGCAATTTCTCCACTCTAATTTGATTCCATAAACATGTGTGCCGATTTCTGTTAACCCTGAAGCTTCAGAGAAAAGACGAAGGATGTCAAGAATCCGCGCGCTAGTAGTGTGTGGTTCCGAGTATTTAAGAACTAGTTCAAAGGGAACCGGATATACATATGGTCCGGTAGTTTCCACGATAGTCGGGTAAACATAAGCATAAGGATCACTCACCAAAAACAACAACAACCAACGGTTCCGGTTATTCAAAAGTGGTAACGGAAATAGCCCTATCGATATAGCCAAACAAAAATGCATAGTGGTCTATGACGTTTTTGGTTTAGTTAAAGCAATTTTTTTTAATGCACCCAATGGCTCCGTGAGACGAGGCTGAGCGCTGCCCACTAACTGCATTAACTGCCGGAAAGATTTCCATTAGGCGGGCTCAGTTTAGTAGTAATAATTTCTGGGCATCGTCAAGCTTAGCTGAAGTTTTCTCTAGTTTTATTTGTGATAACTATTAGTAATTTAAAAAATATTATAAAGTACTAAATTTTTCTCTTATAAGCTTTGTATGTATGTGTATTTAGTATTATGTACTTTTAAAATATACTTCCTTATATACATATATACGAGTAGATATTTCTAGAATTAAACTCGAAATTTTCTAAAGCTCAGTTCTTTTCTTTTGCAGCACCACTACGGCCTTAGTAAAAACTCCACTACACCGGCAAACACTTCGCTACATTTGATAAACAGCCGCTGAAGTCAAGCTCAACTTAGCCAATGCACAAACCATTGGTGAAAGCGCAAATAATCAACAATTTAATGAAGCAAATTCACCACGACTGCTTAAAGCCGCACAACACCAACCCAACACAAATTCAGCAACAGAAAACACACCAACAGCGGTAAAGCCAAAAGCACTCCACTACAACTACAACGATCACCACACCACTATGGCGACGACGACCAACGCAGGCACATCGATAACAACGACTACACCAACACCAACAACTAAGTCAGCTACAGTCGATGACGACTATGTGACTGTTGTTGAAGTAGACGATCCCGCATCCAAAGACACAAACCCCAGGCAGCTAGTCAAGCAGCAAAGGCAAAGCTCAGTCGAAGAAGACTCATCGTATATAACTGTACTAACAATCAACAATCAAGCGGAGTTGCATAGAAGCAGTAGTGGCGAAAATAAAAGTGACGGAAGTAGTGTTATGGTTGAAGGCGCCAGTAATAGCGGCGATGCAAATGGTTTGGCGGAAGCACATGCGGATACAGAACTATTGGTCGTGCATCGCCAGCCTGGCGAACGTCTAGGTTTCGGCCTAAAGTTCCAAGGTGGCACACGCAGCGCCGAAAAGGTGCACAAACTCTACATACAATCCTGTGCCGCCGACAGTCCAGCCTCCAAAGTGCGCGCTAGCTGGGGCGCGCTACGCGAGGGCGACGAAATTGTCAGCATCGATGCGCAACGCGTTTGTGAGCTGACGCGCATCGAATGCGTGCGCTGTTTGAAAGATAATGTGGCCATAAAGCTGCAGGTACGCAATGGCTATGGACGCAAGCCAGAGACGGAAGAGGAGATGCCATTAGCTGGTGGCACCACTGTGGTGGATGGTATCAATGGCGCGTCAGCGGGCACGCGTGTGCTGGCCAATGACTCCGACGGCCCCACAGCTGTGATTATGGGTGTCAACGGACAAAGGAAGGGCAGTCCACCGCCACCACCACCAGTGCCGCCGCGTAAGTTGGTGAAGCGTAAGTCACTGAATGGCGAAAGTAAATTGGCAGTGCCTGCGGCGCCAACAACGGCGGCTGGCAAAAGCGCTGGCGCTGCGCCAGGCCTTACTATAACAGCAGCGAGCACATCGTCGCAGAGCAGCAGCGCCAGCAGCAGCGAGGTGGATAAACCTTTCACACCGCCGCCGGATGCTGAGTATTACATAAATCTGTTCGCCGACGGCCAGTCACTGAAAACAGAGTCTGAATCGGATGACACTGCAAGCACAATTTCGACAGTGATTGATAAATTCTCCATGAGCTCCAACTATTCGTCCGAATCAGACTTGTCCAGCTACACATCGCTGACAAATGGCCAGAGTGTGGTGATTAATAAATCAGAGTTGGCTAAGGTACTCAAGCCATTCACAATGTTGGAGCAGGAATTCAATGTGAATGTAAATGGGAATGCAGCGGTGCAGCTGGAGGAGTGTCTCAAGAAAGTTGTCGAGTCAACGGGGGATGTCATGCCTGATTTGCTGGCGGGCACGATGACAGCATCACAGGTAAAGAAACCGATGACATTCATACCAGGAAACAACTACGAGAATGTCGAATTTAAGACAGAGAAGGTGAACACTTACGAGAATGTGGAGCTAAAGCCACAGTCACAGGGTGCGCCAATTGTAATTTTGCCAACACCGAAACCACGCCAAGCTGTAGCCGGCGCAGGCGGCTCACCAGGAGTTGAGCCTAAGAAACGTTCAATCATACCAACGCCGCGAAAGATTGCCTCGCCCACTAAGCTACCCATACAAGTTGCGCCACCGACGGTGCCTAGCGAGGCATTGCAGGCAAAGTCACTAACTAAGGCTGCGTCAAAAGTGCCAACCACACCCACTACGCCCACTACGCCCACAACACCCACTACTCCGACAAATAGTCCAATAACGCCAGCAAATACCCCGACCACGCCGTCATACGAGTCCACGCAAACCGCTAAAGAATTCATCACAAAGATACCAAAAGCTATCGCCTCGGTATTTGGCCCCAATTCGCAACGCTCATTCGAACGTGCCAAGACTGAGGGTGAAATCAAGCTAAAGCAGTCGCCTGAGTTATCGTCCAGCATCAAACAACAGACCGCCATGTTCTTGGATAAAGAATGCCACAGTTCCACGGATAGTGTTGTGAGCGCTACGCGTAAGCCCGTAGCTGAGAAATCGAAGTCTGTAGAAACAAGCAAGCTTTCGCCGCCTAAGTCACGCATTCCCGTGGTACTTTCACCAAAACGCTCATTCGAAATGGACACGTCCATGGAGCGAAAGCTTAATAATAGTCCGTCTAATATACCACGTTTCCTAACGCACAAGCAAAAGTCCGAAACGGACCTCAAACTTGGACTCTATCGCAGCAAGTCGAAGGAGTCCAGTCCGCCGTTGAGTCTCAAAATGCCGCTGCAGCGCACAAATTCAGCAGAGTCGAAACTAAAGAGTCCTGAGCGCACACTCATACCCGTTTTCAGTGGTCAGTCTGCATCCGCGGAAGCCATACTTGCCTCAACCGCAGCGAGCACGCCCACAAAGGCGAAAGGTCCTAAACCTAAACCACCAGAGCGTGTGCAGTCGCTAGGCAAGTCACCCACGCATATTCCTAAACTGCAAACGTCAACCGTAAGTGGTGGTGGTGGTACAGTTACGGTGACAGTGGCGGACCGAAATACTGCTGCTACACATACGACGCCACCGTCATCGCGCAGCGATACACCCACAATGCAAACATTCAAGCAGCAATCGCCACCTGCCAGCGCGTCACCCAATCGTGAGATACGTTTCAAGATACAAACCTACGAAAGTAAAACGCAAGAGCCACGCACACCATTCACGGATGTCAACGACAATGAGGACGATAAAATGCCTAGTCTCTTCGACTTGGTACGCAAGCATAGCCCGAATGCGCAGCGGAAAGATGAATCGCCGCCAGTTCTGTCCTCATTTAAATCATCTACTGTCAACCAAGAGCAGCAGCACATTGAAAGTAATGTCGATGACGAAGACGTACCACCTGCTGTGGTGGGTAAATGCATTAAAGTGAGTGACTCACAACCCACTTATTACTCAAGTTCGAGTGAAGATGACGAAGAGGATCTCAACGCCATGCATCATGACGCTGAACGTGATTATGACTGCGAGGATGGTGAAAAGTTGGGACCACCAGAGCTGATAAATGGCCCAGGACCCTCGGAAGCATATTTCAATCTCTATTGGCATTCGAATATGCTGCCCACCATTGGCGAGGTGGAGGAGGAATTCTCCTCGCTAGAGCCGCAATCTTTGCCAAATGGGTAAGTTTTTAATAAGCATTTAAATAAAATATACTTATTTATGTTTGTAGATTACTCACAATCAGAACTAGATGAAATTCGGAATTTATTGATATTGTGCTATCCTGTTATAAACTTTACTTTGACTTTACTAGGAGCTATTGTCAATATTCTGGGGTTCCCATCTAGTTAGCTCTAAAGGACGGCAGCTCTACGTTGCTATTAGAAAAGTTGATTTATGTTCCTATTCCGCACCCACATATTGCCCACAGGCTTAAATAGAACTCCCGACCTAATTAATTTTTGTTAGTCCAAAGGCAATTAAGTGCAGCTCTTGCTATGACTTATCTGCAAACGACTCACCCCTTCTAGCAGAACTCAATACCAATTTTGTTCCTTCCCCCACTCATGTACTCTTCATAATTGGAAGACATATTGGAATTCCTTTCGGGCATCGTTTTTCGACTCTTGACATGAAATTGGTCCTGAAATTTCATGAAGATATGTGTGCAGATATTGAAAACTTCAACAGTTGTTTCTAAAAAGCTGCTTGGTGGTAAACTTCTGCTCTTCGTAACTGAACAAGCTCAAAAATATCATTTGATGTAAAATCCATTTTAAGAGAAAAACGGCTTGCAAGAAAAAGGAGACAGCACACTTAATATCCTGAAGACAAATACGATTGAACAAGTAAAACCCAAATTCAACGTTACCTGAGAAGTATTGACGTAATTTCAGCTACAGACTACTCTCTCTGGAGTGCAACAAGAAAGTTGAAAAGGCTCACTTTGTGTGCGTCGGTGATTGGAAAGGAAAATAACGAATGGGCAAAAACTGATTCAGAAAAAGCAGATACATTTGGATTCTATTTAAAAACGGCATTTAGACTTCAGGCTTATCTAACAAATCCCTACTTCTTTGTAAAACAGTGTATGGAATATTCCGTACTCTATGAGAGCTCTGCAGTTATGGCTCAAGGCAGTATTATATACTCTACACACATGATTTTCCTTCTACAGAGGAAGTTACCATTGGAACTTTCGCAAATGATTTAGCAATTTTAGTAGTCGATATTCTACCAAATTTGGCTTCACTGAAACTTAAAGAAAGTTTAGAAAAAATCGCCCGCTCTCTGAAGGAGTGGCGAATAAAATTTAATAAATAGTTAACTATGTGTATCAAATACATATAAATGAAAATAAAAATTGGATGCCTTTTTTTCAAAAATGTTCCATGAATCCGCCAGCTATTCCGCTAACTATTCTTTATTGGATCACTTGCAATAAAATCAAATTTTCTTTTACCAACCATACTATGCTTGCGTCGCATACATTTAGGCGCTTCCAACCGATCGCAGCTAAGTGATGAGCGCTCACACCAATCATGCCGCTAACAAAATTTCGCGTGCACTCAGCAATACGCCGGGTACCATATCAAACTCATTAGTGACAGCGTAATCACTAAATAAAGTGCAAGATAACGAGTATATGTGGAAAGATAAGTTAGCAACAAAAAAATCAACGCCAGAATAGAATACACAAAGTAAAGTGAGTGTAATGAATATTAGGAAAGTCAAACAAACAAAAAACCAAAACAAAATATAAATTATGCATACTATTATTTAGTATAGTAGGTATGAGAATGGTTGTATGTGTGCCGGTGTGCAGAAAAAAAGCCATAAAAAATGCCGGCGGCACAATGCAAATGTGCGAGTGAAACTGGCCGAAATCGGGAGTAGGGGCCAAAATAATACCAAGCAATTTAGTGAGTAGTTAGTATAAGGGGCAGTGCACGCAGGGTTGAGAGGACGAGTATATCAGTCAAAGTACGAGCACGAGTTGATGGTAGAAATAGAACCAGAAAAATAATAATGATAAGCGCTTGTAGCGCAAAGTAGCGCAGAAGAGGTGAAGTGCCAAGTGGTAGGTTGTATGTAGATAAGTAGATAGTTCGCATGGCATGCGGGGTAGGCGCGGCGACAGGCGAACTCAGCGCGTTGCGGTACTACACATGTATCTACCTTCAAGCTTTGCATTGTGGGCAAAAGTAATTAGTACAAGTTTTAATTTGGCACAGTTAAGGTGAGCAACGGCGTGAAAGATACTGAAGTACATAATTTTAGTTAGTGAGTAGCTACGGGCGAGATATCTAGGCGCACGGAAAATAGGCAAAGAGAAGATCCCGTGAACGCAAAGCTATTGCCTGTGAATATTCAAATCTACGAAGACAAGCGAGCAATTTCCGATTATTGTAGCGGTTGTTGGAGCGTTAAAAAGAAAATAAAGATCTAAAAAAAAATTAGGTAAAGAATATGTCAATTAGTTGAACGAGAGTGAATAAGCGATTTTTAATTTTTTTAATTTCGATATTTTTATCAACAAAAGCACTGTGCGCTTGTCAGTGGCTTCAGCTGTTGTTTTTGTTTTACAGTTTTGAACCAAATAAGCATTCAAAATTTATTAAAAATTTCTTAACAATTTGACAAAATGTTGTACCAATTATCTATTCTTTCCAGTCCAATCGTTATTGTGGATGATTTGAGTCAACAGCAACAACCAAAACAGTTAGGAAATAACGCTGAAGTAGAAAAGATAGCAGAACCGAAAACGAAGGAAATTGTAGCTGAGGTGAAGAAAGACTCAAACGCAACAAAAGGGATAGAAAAGGTGGCAGACACGGGACCTCTGAAAGATACTAAGGAGGTGATAGACAAAGTAGTGTCCGAGCGTGCAGAAAAGTCTTTAGAGAGGAAGCGCGAAGAGGTCATAAAGTCCGAGCCTGCTGAGAAGACCGTGAAAGCAACAAAATTAGCTGGGACCAACGCCACCGAGTCCACTAGCACGAGCGCACAAAAAGATCAGAAAACGCCTGCAAAAACTGGAACTTTCAGCGCCTCTAGCTCTCAACAGTCAGCGACCGGTAAAGCGAGAAAATCGCAATTTATTGGCGTGCCCGTATTGCCGCCGACAGTGCCCAAAATGGAGAGTGGCCAGGTAAAAGCTGAGGAAACTACCAGCAGCGGTGACAAGGTGACAGCGCAGAAAGCGGCGCATGCGATAAAGGAAATGAATAGTGAATTTGTGGCCTTGAAAGAGAATGCAAGCGAGCTGGATAAAGTTACAACAACAGCAAAGCAGGTGAAACCAAGTGATAAGATAACTGACACTGCCAACAAAGTGACAATGGAGGTTA
This sequence comes from Rhagoletis zephyria, assembly GCF_001687245.7. Lineage (NCBI taxonomy): Eukaryota > Metazoa > Arthropoda > Insecta > Diptera > Tephritidae > Rhagoletis > Rhagoletis zephyria. Next base: position 19,272 of record NW_016164189.1, on the reverse strand, counting down.
ATTTCCAGTCCACTGATAGTAGAGTAGCGCAGAGGGAGTTGGAGCAGAATGTAGTTGATATGCCTAATGCCAAGGCTAATTGGGCAGCAGACAATGGGGACACAAATAACGCAACGATAATGGTTAATCAAGTGTCAAACAATACGACTGTAATGGCGGCGGTACCTATTGAAACTAAGCAAACAGGTCAACAACAGGCAAATGAGGAACATATTAACTCATCCAATAACACAAACGAAGCAGAGTCAATAAGACTGGCGCATAAAGTTGAAGGGGTTGATACATATACCCATAGTGAGTCCAAAAGCGAGACTGCAGCAGAGACCACGAAATCGAGCAGCAATAGCGCTGGTAGTTCGAGTATGTCCAGCAAGACCAGCGAGACACATACGGAGCAGACGGTGCAGAAAAATGTGGAGGCAAAGACTGAGCACACGTCCGAGCTGAAATCGGAACGTCAGACTACACAAAAAGTTACCACAACTACCACTAAAAAGCAGGTAATCAAGTCCTCCACATCTTCTACGCAACTGATCGAGAATAGCAGCTATGACGCTTTGGACGGTTTACCGGAGGAGTTGCGCAAAACGCTTGAAGCTGGCGGTAAGGCTCAGACTAATAAAACGACCAGCGCCACACCGAGCGCCGCACCCTTTACCTCCAACTTGTTGGAGCATTTCAATAAACCGGTTGCCTTTACGCTGCAACCCTATGCGGAACGCGTCAGTAGCGCCGGTTCGCCACGCATAACCGTATTTGAAGAGCGTCAATTCGAAACCAAACAAAATGCTTACACCGAGATACGCACACGCGATGCGACGGGCGAAGAGAAGCTACAGACGAGCACGGAGAGCCATAAGGAACGCGCCAAGCTGAAAAAGGTGCACAGCCAAGGCGATGATTTGGACCAGCTTGGTGTTGAAGGTCTTGCTGAGGAAATGACAGCTGCTGACAATTTAGAGCCGATGACGGTCACCGCGAGCGCGGAGACGCGTATATCGGAATTTGTCGAGAATCCACAAGATAAGCAAAGTATTGAAAGGGGTATTTTGAATTTATCGGAGAGTGGTAAGCAATTGCAACGCAACGAATCTGGCGGTGTGGAGTATATGGAGTGTGAGCACCAAGTGCAGGATTCGTTTGAAGATATGGAACAGGTTTTGGGCGGCGGCATTGTAGAAGGAGATAAGGAGCCCACACTACTGCGTGAATTGAGCGAAACACTGACTGTGACTAAGGATGGTGACAAACAGGTGACGCGTCGCAGCGAAACTACGAAGGAGACACCGAAGAAGGGCGCTAAGCTGCTGAAGAAGTCCGAAGATGAGCGGCGTTTGGAGCTGGAGGCGCAGAAGCTGATCGAAAGCTACCAGAAGGTAAAGAAAGAGGCTGAAAAGTTATTCCAGCACGAATTTTGCGACGAGGAGGGTTTCGACTTTGGCGACGACAAGCAGAACAAAGCCGAAGCGGCCGCTGCAGTCACGGTGGAGGAAGTAAACGAACGGGGAGTGAATGGAACAGAGAGTGGAGTAGAGAGTGAAAATTTACCCGGTGTGCTTGTGGAAGAAAAGTTGGTGGTAGAGAGCGAGCTTGATGAGAAAATTAAGGAAGGTGGTAAAGCGCATGATCAACTCGCTGCGCCTGCTGAGAGTACAGTTGTAGAGCTTGAGACGCATAAGCAAATAGACGTGAAAGAGAGCAAGCTGACTGCTGATCGAAGTAAGCTAGATGCGTCACAGCTAACAGCCGGATTTCTGGAAGGAGAACGTCGGTCCGTGGAAAAGGAAAATGCGCTCAAGGAGCAACTAGTAACCTCTGCACAAAGCCAGCAGCAACAAGCATCCTTACACGTAAGCGCGCCTCCAGACTTGCTTGATAATGAACCGTTTTACGTGCTGCATAAAAATATTATTGAAGAACCCAAATCTGAGGCGTTGCATACGGAATTTGACGGCAAACCCATTCCGCCCGTCGTTAGTAAAGTTATAGCAATTGAAGAGGCGATAAAACCGATTGTCGTGGAAGTCAAGTCACCGCAACACATACAACAATTCGAAACCGTGGAAATAAAAATTGAGAAAAAATTGCCTGCATCTATCAACGAAGTGACGGCCAACGAAAAAGTCACAATCCAGGCTACAAAGCCAACGTCACCACCCATCCCACAAAAACGTGAGCACAAATCTTCAGAGGGCACGATTGCCACCACTGTCTCAACCACACCCACTTCAACATTAGCACCAACACCGAAAAAACGCGGCTCCATAGACCTGCACACAGCTAACTTTGGTGGCGACCACACACCGTGTGCGAACTCCCAACTGCAAACGTCTAAATTAGAAATCCCAATTAACACACCGAATTTACAACAAAACTGCGAGCGAATGCAACAGCCAACTAAATCAGCACAATCAGCATCCGTCCCCGCAGCCCGCAGCGAGTCGCAACAACATAAGCTAGAGCGTATTATTGTTGGCGTAGAACAACAGCAATACGACGACACAAACAACGTCAAGCAGCCGACAATTATTACCTTTGCCAGCGAAAATCTGCCAACGGAAATGGCGGTCAGCTCACCAACCAAACAAGTTGTCTCGAATGTGGTAAGCGGCAGTGGTAGTAGCAGTGGTACAATTGCAGCCGAGTTGCATTTGGAGACCATTAATTTGCCAAATGAGCCACAAAATACATCCCCATCCACAACAACGGAGAAATTGAGGAAATCAGAGCGCGTTGGCGATGGCATGCAAATGCCAAAGACAACAACATTAGCAGCAGGAACAGCAACAACAACTGCGTCTATGACATTTATGTCAACATCATCTTCTGCGGATTCGGTGCAAAGTGTCATTGAAGTAGGTGGCATTGTGGAATCACCATCGGAGGATGAAGTGAGCCGCGGCGTGTCGAGGAATGCGAGTGAAGAAGGTGAGTGAGTATGCGTAATTGTTTTATTTAAATTTTTTTATTTTTAGAGCTTTTCAATACATGTTTTCGGTAATGATAACATTACCCAGCATGATATTGTTGGTAGTACCGATTCGTTGCGCGGTAGAAGTAATAATGAATTCAGGAATGTGGTCTGCAAGTGGGCGATAGCTTACCCTTTTGAACTGAATTGCTATCGAATATATATCGGCTTATGAAAATTCAAAATATCGGCCAAAGAAATAACGAATCCTCTTCAATCGCGAAGTTTTCTTCGAAAAAGCACCACCTTAGATTTTGGTTGTTTCACCGAATGAAATGGTGTTCTGAGGGGAAAGTTTCAAAGCTGTTTCTCAGCTACTTAAGTTCACGAACTTTCTACGGAGTTCGGGGTACTTGTCGCTACAGAAATTTTTATACGAGGTCCCGTGCCATCTAAGAGTTCCAGTAAGAGCTTGTGGAGTTTCTTTAACTAGCTGCAAGCTGAACAATACCCAGCCCGAGTTCTTTCTAGCCAAATAATCAGCCGTCTCATTACCAAGTAACCAGAAGTAAATTGAAGATTATCCCTAAGACCTTCGATAAAGACAACTGATGTCGATCCTAACTACCTAACAGAGGTAGTAAAAAGAGGTATCCGGTGCAACTGTATGGATCTATTGTGCATTCTTCTCTGCGCAGCATTCGTTTAATTCTAAATTTCCTAGAAAGTTTACAAGGGCTTCTGATGGTGGGGAGTACATCGTCGATGCCTTTCAAAAGCCAGCTAATTCGCTATAGTAGCAAAAATGAGATTTGATGATCCTGAGTTTTATGCATAAAAATAGTAAAACCGCTATGCTAACCATACATTTATAATATAGCCTACTAAGTTGACAGTCTTAAAGAAAATAAGCTATTTCGCTCTCCTGTAAAATTTTAAAACTGGTGGATGGGCGGTTTTTCAAAGCCATCGACGATATCTACCTACCCACATTTTGGCCACAGCGAGCCTATACTCATATCTTCTTGAAATTGCATGAAAGTGGCAGAGACTATTCCCTAGATGTCTTCAATCTGCAGTGTCCTCTGCGGATGCCTGATAGCCATTTCCTGATAGAGTTTGGACTTAGATACTACCAGGATTGACCCCTGGCAGGGACGTTATTGACACATAGGGCTCCACAGGCAAGATGGCGGTATAGCGCCTGTGGTCATCCTTTACTTTGTTTGTAACTGTGTCGCGCTGTTCAAATTTTCAATTTCAGCAATTCCAGCTTGAAAAGCTTTGCTATTCATCTGCTAGTAGCTGGCTGAACTTAGCGTTCCTGTAATACCCGAAACGCGCATGTATGTGACAGATTGTCAACGCCTCTTTTCCTTTAAACTTAACACCGGGCTCCGCAAGATAGAAAATAGTTTTTACGTTGCAGGGATATTTTTGACTGTCATTTGGGGTCATTTGGGTAAACTCTTAGTTTCTTAATTAAAGACGTCACCGGTAGAAATCGACTACCTCGATACTTTTGAAACAATTTTCTATCTGGTGGGGACTTCAGTTCTGAATTTAGCATTGAATAAGCCCGGGGGCTCAATACCACCCTGAGATACTGAGAAGACTCGCAACATCTAGACCTATGTATGTCTCCCGTAATGTGTCTCTCACTCCACGCTGTAGCATAGCAGTACTAATTTCAAGTAAACTTATAGGCCTCCCTTCGGATGAAGGCTGTGAGTTAACTCAAGCGTCAACACCAGCTCCAAGTGTTGTAGAGAAAAGTACCGTCTCTGCATGGCAATTGCTCTCGGGAGTTTGGCAAACAGATTGGGATTTTGATGATCTTAGAACTAGCGAAGAATCAATCATATAACAAAATGCTCTTAATAACTCCTAAAAATTAAAACACGCTGAGTAAAACTAAGAAAATTGTTTGTAGGGCAGGTACATTTTAAAACCAACTTGAGAAAACTTCTACTGTTTTCCATTACAATCATTTACGAGATACTTTTCGGATAATTTAATGTATAAGAAACTTCTTCAAAAAGGGTTCACTAAATACAAATACACTCCGCTTCACTTGAATAGAAGCATTTAAAAAACCTGGAATTCTACAACTAATGAAAAGCTACTCAGGGTAGTTTTAATTTAACTCTTTTAAACAAAAATTCTTCGTTGTAATTTTGCAGAGCTTTGTTTTCCTTTTCAGGAACTGTAGAACTATTCACAAGCTATTCAAAAGCTACCCAACTTTTCGACTTAAATAAAAAATTTGGCATAATTTTGCCGAACTTTTTTTGTCCCTTTTTAGAACTCTAGAACTATTGAAAAGCTACTCAGAACAGTTTTAAATTTTTTTTCAAACATTTAACTTTTTGGACTTTTTTGAACTTTTTTTAACGTAATTTGCCACTTTTTTTTGCTCCTTTTCAGGAGGTCTAGAACCATTGAAAGTCTACTTAGAACAGCTTTTATTTGCCTTTTTGCGACATGTTGTATGCTGAGTGAATCTGTCGCACAAAATTTTTGAAAATTTGTTTTTTTTACCAAAATATCCAGAACTTTGCTTTTTTTTACTGGAACGCCCGAACTATTGAACAGCCATTCAGAACAGCTCTTGTTGTCTTATAACGTTATTCCGCATGCCAACTGCACAGAAATTAAGTTAATGGAGAAAAATAACCAAAAAAGGATCTTAAATTAAAAAAAAAACCTTAACATCAAGAATTGCGATAAATGCTAAAAAATACCTAATCAATTTCAATTTTTTTTTTGGATCTGGGATCTTTGAATGCAAGTTTCAGATAAATAGAAAACGCCTAGAAAGCCCTGCTGGTGAGGTCTCAAGTACAAAGCATTCCTCTGGATGTTAGGATTGATGCTTTACCAAAGACCTGTTAATGTTTTGGAGATCTTTTTATTTAATTTGAACTGCCATAGAAATTTACTCATGCCATAAGTAAACCTAAATGTTCTGCCATTAGTTATGAAGTAGGTTTACAGATTGGCAGAAACCATATTTTAAGAGCTTTAATGCAATGCTTCTCTACTTGTTTGCCAAATTAAATTTTGGGCAAATCGAGTCGGCCACATTTAATTAAAACTGTAACTAAAAGCAAAACCATACACACACACTAGGTAAGGCGGCTGAATGCTCCACACTGCTGGCAGATAGCTTAAAAAGATAAATGCGCTTACAACGTATTCTTCTACATACATATGTATGCATACATGTCCGCATATACATACATAGCGACAGGCTATTCATTGATGCAAAATGCAAAAATGCATCATTGCATGCCAATGCAAAAGCTGTATTGTGGCTAAACGAATACATATCTACTACTGGTACGGGTATTTAACCACTTTTGAGTGCTGAGTATACCTCCTTATTTGCATTTGTGGCCAACCAGCTGAGCTCGTTTGCAAATTTTAATTTGTGTACTGTTAGTGTTTTAATTAAAAAAGAACAGTAGGCAACAGCAGTCAGCAGTCAGCAGCCAGCAGCGAGCAACCAATGCATTTGCAATGTTGTAAAGCGGAGCAGAATCCATTTGCCATTCTGACTGCCAACTGCTGATGGCGGCTGGCCGCGCGCTGGTAGTAGCCAATAAATACATTTCAGCCAATTGATGTACGCCAATATTTAGCTACGTATTGTTGCAGAGAACATGCAACTGCACTTTACCACATGGAAATGAATTTCGAATAAAAAAAAAATTCTGGAGCAAAATCAAATAAAAAAGTAGCATTTAAATTAAAAACCAGAAAAATTGTAAAGTAATATATGCGCCAGCAAAAATCAATCGGCATAAAAGTAGTTGAAACAATGCGAAAATTGCACGCAATGACTGTGACTGTGACTGAGACTGTGTCGGCCGCAGATTCTTCCTATTCTCTACTCGTACCTCAGAGCCACTTACCACATGCAAATAATCGTGTGGCACATGCCAACTGTGGCAATGCTGATGCCACATGCCGATGCTCTTGTGTGTGTATGTAGATCTTAGCGTATCATCGCAGCGTCTGACTGACCTGAAAATTTATGGCTTTTAGGGCATTTATAACTCTCGGCTATGATGCGAGGTTATTGATTATTTTTTTTCCTTCTTGGCTGTTTCTGTTTTGGCCACTACTATGACTACAATGTTGCATGTCATACGGAGATCTCAATTTTATTATAGAATGGAGTGATTACTGAGTTTTGCAGGTTTTTATTTTATGCTATTATTTGCTACACGTTTATGCTCTTATGCGGTGAGCGTTTAGCCATGGCATTGGTAAAGGATTTTTTTTTTGGTTTGGGTTTTCGATATGGAAAATTTTCTTTGTAGATTTTTTTGTGATTTATTTTTAAAACGAATGTATTGCATGTGGGCATGCAAATTTTTTTGCCAGCAAATGATAAAGCTAGAATTTTAAGACTGATTTCTCTTGACTGACCCTTTCTAAAAAATTTTAGGCGATTAGAAAGTAAATGCTCCACGTGCTTCGCAAAGTCTCAAAAGCTATTTTGCGATGATCAATGCAAAAATAGTGTTGACAAGTAAAAAGGGTTTCTAAAGTAAAAAAAGTCTTAGTTTAGGTTGAAATGACTGCAGAGCAGGACCCGCAATCTTCTTCTATGTATGATGTTACTTCTATGACAATAGTCTGGTGTATTGACCCCTAATTTTTCGCCATGTAAGCTAACTAGGCAGTGCTCCATATAAGTCCTTGTAATGGGACGACCCAAGTGCTGTGGGCTAGCGATTTGAGAACTTTGTTGCGGGTCTGTACTTTATTTGCAGTTATGTGCGCCGAGAAGGAGATCAAGTGGTGATCGCCTAGCCGTAAATTGGTCTGGTTATTAACCCTCAGTATAACTCGGCGTGGATTCTTAAATGCAATTTGTTTTTCTTCTAGCTGCTGAAAAGGCTCGCGACGGCTGACGACTGTCGAACATTAAGGTGATTCACAGTCCACTGCTTTAGTCCCTATGAGATGTTCTGGTGAAATGAGCACTGAGCTTTGGAAGGTTGTACAGCCTCCTGGTCAGTCGACGTCTGGATAGAAAGCGCACGGTTGATCAAAACTCATTTAAGCCAGAGGAAACTGAGCTAGCTATTGTTAGGTCTGACGAGCCGCTACACTAGTGCCGAGGTAGCCATACCAGATTTCTCTGCCTCCTAGGTAAAAATATCAGCTTTCTTCTCGAGTAATCTCTTAAAATATGTCTTCTAAAGCCAAAGCTTGCTTACTATGAGTAATCGAGCGACGAATCGAACAATTTTGATGAATCTAGATTAACAGGGCAATCATTGCTAACATAGTAAAAAGTCTCTCGTAAGACAAATGAAAGACAAAAGGCAAGATAGTTGGAAAGACTTTTGTTATTCTAGCACAAAATTAAAATTCTTAGAAGAAATCCCTCTCATTCACCACTCGTAGTGAAAAGCTCTTTTACCAGAAAGCACTTGTAAATCAATAGGGGTATTCTCGAAATCTTGCACGATGCACGGATTGCACAAAAAGTAAAAAGACTATTCCAAATTTTGAAGAGTACGAGAGCACCCCATTGCAAAGTGGTAGCATGCATGGGTATGAAGCAGCGAATGTATGTATCAAATACAATAACAAGAGGCAGCAAAAAAAATGAAGTGAGCGAGATGAGAAGAATGAGTNCAATAGGGGTATTCTCGAAATCTTGCACGATGCACGGATTGCACAAAAAGTAAAAAGACTATTCCAAATTTTGAAGAGTACGAGAGCACCCCATTGCAAAGTGGTAGCATGCATGGGTATGAAGCAGCGAATGTATGTATCAAATACAATAACAAGAGGCAGCAAAAAAAATGAAGTGAGCGAGATGAGAAGAATGAGTGAAATATGTAGCAATTCTAACAACAAAACAACTAGCACAGGGTCGCATTTATCTTGCTATGCTATTTCGTAAAATATATACATGGGTTTCGACGTTGCATGTTTTGCAGCGCTAGGAAATGTTGTTTTCCATGTATTTTGTTGTTGTGTGTTTGCAAGTTAGGCAATCCATGTAATCCGTGCTACGTGCAATGGCTTTGCAAGATTTGGAGAATGCCCCTATTTTGTTTGCATGCGAAAGACACGGCGTCGAGTCCTCGGGGTGCGGATTTCTTATTCTTTTTTTCTATTTGAATATTTTTTTTTTTTTTTTTAATCAAGGTTTCTTTTAATTATCAGATTTCATTTCCCTAAAAAGAAAAATACTCGAACACATTTTTGCAATTTCATGTGAAACTTATTTTTTAATATGTGACCTGGTCTACGGAAAGGGGGCTTAGGTGTCAAAAAA
>NW_016164189.1:0-9954 GCF_001687245.7 Rhagoletis zephyria | reverse complement strand
GACACCCGAATAATGAAATTTAAACTTAAACTTTCATTTTCGCGAAAGATGGAACGATGAAAAAGTATTAATATTGCTTGCAAAAGAAGACTCGTATTTAATGTCAAAGCAATTTTTCGCTAAATTTTTCCATAGTAAAGGTGACATGCATACATAGAAAATTAAAAAAGAAAACTACAAATAATTATTCAAAATTAAGGTAACATACATAGAAAATTACAAAAGAAAACCACAAATAATTATTAGAGATAATTTAGAAAAAACAAAGACCATGCAACGTCGAAACAGCGAAATTGTTTTAAGGTTAGAGTTACATTGTAGTAAATGGGGTTTTCTTTTCAGTTATTCTCACTTCTTTCTGCTTTTCAACTTCAAGTTGGTTTCTTTTGTTTATTGCTTTAACTGGTTTGTTTTTTTTTTCTTTTTAGTTGCGACTACGTTCGTAACTCTGTGTTTTTGGCAAATTTTCCTTAGTTTTAATATTTATTATAATTTTTTTTTTGTAATCTCTATGCTATTATTTTCGGTTTTTGGTTGCCTTGTAATTAAAGTAATTGCATGTGGTGCTTTAAACCGAATAACGCAAAAGCTACAATGAACAGCCAACAACACTGTCCAAATATGAATGACATGTGTGGATATTTGAGAAATCAAATATGAATGAATTTTGGCCCTGTAGTACTCGTATACATATGTATGTACACACTTACTACATATACATACATATGTACATATGTATATCCATTTATGTTTATGAAGAAGTGCCGACCACTCGGTCGATAGAGAGATGAAAAAAACTCAACATTAGCAAAGAAATTAGCTATAAAGGTCAAGCGGGAGCGAGAGTTTTTCCAAAAGTTAATGACCGTCCGCTTTATGTACATATGTATGTAGTCTGAAAACAAGTGATGAAATGGACAACTTTTTTAATGTTCCATAGCCGCACTGCTCCATTGTCATTATTCACCTATTTTCTTTTCCACATGGAAAAAGTTTATAAATAATTTAATATTTTCAAATATACTCGTATTAAAGAAAAAATTGCTGCATATGACTCTAAAAAGTAGGGCAGGTTGTAAATTTTAGGAGTCAGCAGTAAAAACCGATACAAGAGTTCCAGAGAAATCTCTTTGATGACAATGGGAGAAGTAGGGATAAATTACTGCACAGATTCGTAGATCGTATCTCTGTTAAGACGCAGAGTGATACAAGAAGCATTAGGTTGCCAAATCAAGTCTGTATAACTCGCAGAGATGAGTGTTTTCTCCACCTATATGGCTTGGGGTTTTAAGTAAACTACAAGATTCAAACGGAATACAGGTGGTGGTTTATTCAAAGAATGGTCAAATTTCTTTGGCTAGAAGCTAAATCATGAAGGTTGCTCTTAAAAAGCTAGATTACTGTGGCATAAACTGTTAGTGTGAATCTATAGAAAATTTTCCGGATGAGCTTCACAAACAAGACAAAAGGATACAATTTGTATAAACCTTAATTCAAGGGTATAGAACATAATTTTTAATACAGGCTTAAATACACGTCTTTGTGTACACCCGATGTGCGTGGCTATATTTGGACCCATAATTTCATATAAGGCTCTAGTCTAGTGGTTCGTCTCAACTAAGAATAAGATATTGTCGAACAGAGGCTATACATAGTCATTCTCCATGAGAGATATTTGCTAGCTGCGCAGTCAGATTTTGAGCGGAGAGAAAGGTTATTCGGAAAAAGTGGCATCCCAACAGAGACTCCCATCTGATATTAAATCTCTGCCCATCGTCTATATCATACCAAAGATTCGCAGCAATTACAAACAACGCACAAAACTCCGAAGTCGCACAGACTGAACTTGGCGACGGGCCCAGAGCTTGGATGAACTGGTTTTCTTTACAAACGGTTCAAAGGTGGCCGACGGTGCAGGGATTGTCAATGAGCAACTTAATTTGAATTTTATCGTCCCGAGTACGCAAATGTTTTCCAGCTGAAAACCTTTGTAATTCAGCCGCGAGAACGCAGGTTAATACCTTATCAAATAGCCAAATTCCAGAAGACTTTTTTTTGGGTGTGTTGTCCTCAATTTCTGATTAATTCGAAATTACCCTAATATGAGTCCCGGGACGTAGGAATATGTACAAAAACGAGGCAGCGGAGGAACTAACGAACTGCGGTTCTGTGCTTAATGTAAGTGGAGCAGCAAAGGATATATAAGAAAGATCTGAAATATTTGCGACCCACTTAAAACCAAGGTTCTGTTATTAATGAGCAAAGTATGTACCAATGAACTCATGACTACTTCCATCTCCCTCTGTAATATATACTGAAATCAACCAAAATCGACAAGTTTCTGAAGGTTTTTGCAAGTGTGACTGTCCTATAATATAAATATTATTTGGAGCTATAATTCAAACAGAATTCGCCTGTCGGACTCTACTTGTACAGCTGTGCAATGGGGTCTTCAACATTTCATTACTTACCGTAAGCTTTGCTGATGACCTTACTTCTTCATTAAGCTTCAAAGCCTCTAGTTTAGCATTTAAAAAAATATATATATATATATATATATTGGATACCCTCTATGGATCTATTTTGCAAACAAATATGCAGGTTTTGTTCCCCAATAGAACAAATTTCTGGTCCAGGACCTGGGTTCGATCCGGGTCCGAGCAACGTCTAAATTAGAAAACAAGGTTCACAGCGGTCGCTCCTCGGCAGGCGACGGCAAACCTCCCAGTGTATTTCTGCCATGGAAAAGCTTCTCATAAAATCAATTTGCCGTTCGAATTCGGCGTAAAACTGTAAATCGGTGTAATCGGCAAAGGTATAAACGCCAAAATATTATTATTATTTTTAGTACAAATTTCTTCCTCTTACAAACTAAAGACTCTTTAATTTATTGCCTTATATAAATTTTATAATCAGCCGGATAACCTTTATAAATTTCCGATTCAGCTATAGTACATCTGTGGTCTTAAGCAATAACCGCCTAAATCGACTTAAGAAAGAATTGAATTATATATGCTATCGTTTTCTGCAACTACTATTCCATGTATATGTGAAACTCCCATCTCGTTAGCTGGGCTATTTAAAAAGTTTGGTTTCCTCATAAGGTTAACATTACAATCCAAATCTTGAAAGCTTTTTTTCTCGACTTCAGGTTTTTCGACTTAGGCGATTATTGCTTATGACCACAGATCATTGCTATGTATGTACGAATATTTACTTATGCCATTTGTTCCCTCGCATATTCATATTCATAAATAATTGTCATATCGAGTGTGTGCAGTAATTTATCACCAAATTCTTAATCAAGATTTTAAAAAGTCACGTAATCAAACCATATGCATAACTAGTGAAAAAAGCATCAAATAAAATAAAACATTCAGCATTCATATAAGGAAACTTGTTTAAAAGACAAATTATGCATTATGTGTGATATTAAGCCATTCTATTTGGTAATTCTATTTTTTAGTGATTTTTTTTCGCCATCACTCTCATTTGAATAAGTAAAGCTGCCATTCTAATTTTTGGTGATTTGCGAAATGACTGGCCATTGCTATATATTAATTACGGTAAAAGCAGGACAATTTTTTTAATAAAATTATCTAATACTACTGCTACATTGTTCGAGCCTGGTGATTATCCCTGGATGGATAAGTCTACAATAAAGAATATGCTAACCAAAGTGCAACCGAATTGAGCTGAGAACCTGGAACCTGTATTTTGTTTATGTGGCCACATACACGGAAGTTTTCAAATTGATCCTTAAGGCAGGAAGTGGGGTAGTTATATTCATAAGAGCTCTCACTCAAGCACAGTTTTCGATGGTTGAATTTCTGGGGGCTTCCAGATGGTTGATGTCCTTTTCTATTGACCTTCCTGTGTAACTATGTACAGATCTNGTAATCAGTTTTATTCAGACCACTGTTTGATGGAAACGTACGCCAACAGAATGGGTATACAGTAGGGTGGTTCAAAAATGCCATTGACTCCGTGAACTAAATATATTGAGAAAAATCCCAAAAAAGTTATGATTACTTTGAGTTAAAATCACACCATACACTTGCATTAAACCCATACCTAGTGCTTTATCTAAAACAAAGTTTATATTACCTTCTTTAGAAAAAGCTTTCCAAACCAAATTTTTTCAAACAATTTCTGAGCTGTAAAGATTTTTCCGAGTTCGTTATTTTCTTGAAAAAGTGTATAAAAATCTCTCGGGTATATTTTAACTTTAGTTGCATTTCCGCCTTACAGTGCTTCTCTATAAACTTTCGGAGATGAACCATTTTCACATAAATGTAGAAATATATGTAAATATGTATATGTAGGAGCCTAATAAAAAAATATCCAGGGTACAAGGCTCACAAGACATATTTTTACAAAAGGGCTGATAATTATGTACGGTTTTATGAAAAGTACTCACAGCTACCTGAATACGTAACATATTTTTCTTACACTGAAAAAATATTTAGAAGATTTCCTTCAGCGCATCGGACTGGCCAACTTGCAAAGTATTTCATACTAAATACTTAAATATTTAAAGTTTCGGGAGAAATTTCTCTTTTACTCCGATATCTCGAGTAATTTACCATAGCTGCCTTTGTGTGCCTGCTTCCAACGCTAGATTATGGCAGCCGCGAACAAAACCTAAATTTTATTTTTTTTTTATTGAAAAGAAACTGCTTAGCCATTAAAAACTAAAATTTTTTTCATTTTCTAAATATAAATTTTTTTATTGATACATTTTTTTTAGAAATTTAAAAAAAAAATTTTTGCTTCTTTTAATTTTATTGTATTTTGTTTTACAGTATCCCTGTTTACAAATTTTCGTTCTTGATACATATCTTATGCGATTTATCGCTTTATTATTTTTTTATTTTTCTTGATTTATGCACCTTGATTTGTTTATGGGTGACACTTTTGCAGCAATTGCGTAAGATTTCGCGACCATGCTGTACTACAAAATTGTTGACTTTTGTTGCAATTGTAACGGCACATATTTGCATATTTTTTTGTCATATGTACATATGTGTCGCATAAATATTAATAACCAATGTATAAACAAATGATTGTGACCGCTACGTATTACGTATTACATACTACATATGTATATATTGTATGTCCACATGCATTTGTTGTACGTATAGCCTTTCATATGTGGACTATAAGAATTGAATAGTCTCGTTTTTCAAAACTGAAAGAGGAACTATTAATAACAATAATATTTATTTCTTTTGTCTTTTTTTTCCTAACTCAATGCACATTCATACCTACATAATTATGCAACCATGGCGTATTGTTTTGCCTTTGACACAGATTATTTTTGTCGTTCATATTATTTGTGATTACAAAAAATGGCTTCGAAGGTGTATAACCAAAAATGTTTCCTTATAATTACATATGTATGTACATATTTTTAAGGCCAAAAGACATCCTAAAAAAAAACAATTATCGCTTGGCATCCTTCTGTGTTTTCATTGAAGTATTGTTTTCATTACACCAACAAATCGTTTTAGTACACAAGAATTACAAATTAATATTTTAAATATATGTAACTCAACTTTTTAGCTTATTTTAACAATTTTTGCCTCATATTCCTTTTGATCTGTTTCAAAGCTACACGATTTACGAATAACTAGAGGCAGATTGTTGAGCATCAAGGTGTTCAGTTTCTCGTCTCTCAACAGTTTACTGCCGAAAGCTTCATAACAAAGCCCTGCAAAGGCAAAGACGGCAGAGTTACCAAATTTGTTCAGTCGTCTGCTCAAAGCAGCAGGGTGAAAAGTAGTTATCATTATCATGAATGTGAATAGCAGTCGAGTGTTTGCGCAACGAGAAATAATTAACCAGGCTGCAATCCCACAACTTGTTTGCAGTCCCAGCTGCAAATACCCAGCAAAAATACGCCTCTGAAATTGAAACGAACATGATATTTTCCACAATTGAAGCCCCTCCAGGCTGTCCAGTCCGCCATTGCTGTGCAAAAAATTCATTCTGATTTCTGATGGTGGCTTCGTTGTACGCAGACCAAAGAAACCTTGATCCTAGCCCCCTCTAGCCAAATGGTCCGATGTCTTATTACCAGTTACTCCCTAAGTAACCTGCACCCAGCAACGACTTGGATTGCCGAACTAGTTTGGCTATAGTTTGGGGACTGGCCAATGCCTTGAGTTCAGCTTTGTTGTCACTGCAGACGCGTAAAGTCCTATTTTCTAAGACGAAGTTCATGGCCTTGTGGATTGCATATATCTCTTCTTGGAGACAAATTCCCCAAGATAAAAGTTAAGCTTATCCGCATTATCTGCGATGTAAACTCTAGTGTCTGACTCTGTATCAGCGTTGAATCAATCAGTAAAGATCCTACAATGTGTAAGCTCGAACTCAGTGTTGGGAGTAAGCCGGTACTTAGCCGCAGTGCACTCCTACTTTCAGAGGCGTAGAAATTACACTTTTTTATAGATCTTTGCGACTAGTGATGACCTCCCCCAGTGAAATCTAAGGCCTCCTCACGTATGTACATACATGTATGTATGTGGATTAGGGTTGGTCTAAAATAAGTAAAGTCGGAATTTTAATGCTCTCACCCCTCTGTTTTTGAAATCAAAAAATATTTATGGGTAACTCAAAGCACTCAAAGTTTCCATGTATTTTATATGAAAAAAACTAAAAATTTTTCATAAAAATGGTATAGAATTTGTTTTTCGATCGGAAAGCTTTTTTCTCTTCAGGGGACTTTCAATAAAAATACCCAATGGTTTATTTAATCCTTTTTTAATATTAACCATGTTTTGTAGGTCCCCTAAAAACCCCAAAAAATGCAACGGGGGACTCATAAAAAATCGCTAGCATTAACAAATGGTAAAATAAACCACTGGGCATTATTACTGGAAGTCTCGTAAGAGAGAAAGTTCTCCGATCCAAAAATATTGCATTTC
Source organism: Rhagoletis zephyria (assembly GCF_001687245.7). NCBI lineage: Eukaryota > Metazoa > Arthropoda > Insecta > Diptera > Tephritidae > Rhagoletis > Rhagoletis zephyria. The sequence continues at coordinate 3,022 of NW_016164189.1, read as the reverse complement.
AGAATTATACAAAAATGCATGGAAAATTTTGAGCGGTTTGAGCGACCTCTAAATATTTTTTGATTTCGAAATAAAAAACAAGGGTATATTTTCTTACGATTTAGAACAATCCTAAGGGGTGAGACATTCAAATTCCAACCTTATTTTTTCCACGTGCATTTTTGGACCACCCTCATATGCATGCATTTTTAAATATTTTCCAATTTTTTGTATACTATACACATTAAATACACATATGCATGCATGTATGTATCTAAACTAGCCTTAAGTCCGGTAATTACGAACAAAATTTGAGCTCTTAAAGAGCTTTTGTTTTCAATATATTAAGGCCCTTAGCTGGCCAAAAATTAGAAATAGCTTTTGAAGATCGTTTAAAATTTATCAACTGTTAGGAATGACAGAAAGAAAAAAAACATTTTTTAAAAAGGAAACAAAATTTTAAAAAAAATTTTATTACGCAAAATGAATTTGAAAAAAGTTTTAATTTAAAACCTATTTGTGGTAATGCCCTCAATTTTTTTTTTTTTTGATGAACGATATTTTTTATTAAAAAGCCCTTAATAATTACTAGTATCTAATTTGTTTAGTTACGCATGTTACTTGTAAAATCCTATTTTATGTATTCCATCGTTTGCTCGTGACTAACAACATATTTGTTTTCCTTTTTCTGTTTCTTCCCCTCCGCCCATCAACCCGCACAGATCTTGACCAAACTCACTTGAGTAGCAAAGACAAAATGGAGAACGGCATACAGGTGGTGCCGCAAACACCGTTACTCGTCAGCGACTATCTCACACTCAGCTCACCACCCACATATTCACGCCTGCCACCCGACGGCCATGAGTTTCCGCCCAATTTCAGTGAACCACTAATAATGCCCCCGCCCAGCACAAATCTATTGAAGGCTGCAAGCCTAATGCAGTCCACCACCACCACCATGACGATGTCCAGCACAAAGGGCAACAACACAAACACAAATACCGTGTACACAGAAAAACTCTTTACGACAGCTAGCGCCAGTGGTGGCCAAACTCTGGTAGCTAGTACACGCACAACACATAAACACATTAGTAGCAATGGCGCTAACAACACAACAGCCGGGGCAACGACTGTCACGTCATCCTCACCGGCAAACGGTACACTGAATATCGACAGCAGTAAGGTGGATGTGCCCATACTGGAATTTACCATCAGTAGCAACAGCAGTGACTAGTAAAGTAGGTGATAGCACAGAAGCAACTGTACCACCACCGCTACCCAAATCTGGTCCACCACCAACTGTGCCGCGCAAGACATACCGCCAGGATCTCGTAGTAAAGGTGGAGGATGCGCGTCATGCGTCCGATAAACGCACGGATGTGCTTGCTGAAGCCACTACCCCTTCGGGTGCTGGTAGTGGCAAATTAGTATTCGAGTCACGTCACAGCCGTTCGACACAGAATCTTCGTCGAGCGGTAGTAGCACACCAACAGCCAACAAACTGGAACCACCCTCGTTTGAAGTGGGTGGTACTGGCACAGGCACCGGCAGCGACTACAAGCGTTCGTTGAGTGCACCACGTCGGCACAGCGACTGGGAAAGGATGAGAAATCGGAGAAGAGCGTGCGCGATAAGATCGCTATGTTCTCAAACGACGCCGAGAGCAGTGGTGCGGAGACACCAGTGAAACCTCTGAGTTTTTCGCGCACGCAGAGCGCTACCAAACCACTCAATCTGAGCACTGAGAATTTGCTTGATACAGCAACGAGCGCGCGCTATGTCACAACAGCCTCCAATCTGACGAAGACCCGTGCTATGAGCGTGGAGAATCTCAACGATGTGGCACGTCAAGTGCAGCTGGCTAAACAGTTACCTACGCAAAACTTTTCAGATTCCATGTACGCGCTGAATACGCTGGCTACAGACTACACACAGAGCTATGCGTCATTGCCGCGGCGCCACATGCAACACTTGGAGCGCCGCATTAGCTTTTCGGGACAGCCAAACTACATGCCAGACGAGGCATCGCGCAAGGCGGCCATAACAAATATACTGGAGCAACGACGCCGCAGCATGTCCAAACTGCGTGGATTGGTTATACCAGAGCGTCCGCATGTGCCGCTTGAACCCATACTCGATCTCCCGGAGATCAAAAGTCGTGATAGTGAAAAGTTGAAGTCAGGCAATACGTCGTCCACAGATTCGACGGACAGCGGCGTTGGCTCTAGTAGTGGCTACTTTTCCACCGTGCCTCGTCCCGCCAAACGCACTGATATAATGCACAACTCACCGCTGCGTCCACTCACCGTAGCTACTACAAGCAACTCGACCAACATGTCTGCCAATAATAGCTACCGTAGCATTTTTTCCGCACAAACTGCCGCACCGCGGCATGCCACAACGGTGCAGTCCCCACTCGCCATGCCACACCAGCCACGCCGCTTTGAGCCAGTGCTAAATAGCACACCGCCTGCCAAACCGCCACGCACCTCACTCAGCGTGCCACCGCGCCAACACGCTATGCACGAAGAGAGCGACTCGGATTCTGTTTTCTCCTCGAAAGTGTCCTCGCCACCTATGTCTCCCTGCGTGCCGCAGGTACCTGAGAAGTTTGCGCTTACACGCACGCTCTCGTCGGAAACGAACACATCTATAGCCAGTTCAACGACTTCCACGCTCACATCTGGCTCGGGTTCGCAGGCTAGCTGCTCATCGGTGGGCAGCACTCCCACAGTTGATCTGTCGCGTCGCGTGCTCAAGTCCGGTTCCAGTGATTCAGCCACGAATCGCAAGAACATATTAGCTTCGGCAAAGTGTCGCAATGGCCGCGGCGATGCTTCAGCGCTGCTGCGTAATCGCCCTTACGACGATGAGGACAGCACCGACGGTTATGATGAAGATGAAGTGCGTCGCGTACACAAGTCTAAACCGCGTTCTACATCGGGTGCATCGCTGGTCGTAATGCCCAGCAAAGCAGTACCAGCCTCAGCGCCAATCAACTACAAGCTAGTATCCAAGAACGAGCAAAGCCTCGTGGATAAGG
>NW_016164188.1:0-32848 GCF_001687245.7 Rhagoletis zephyria | reverse complement strand
ACAAAAACAATGTGCTGCATTTGTTTATTGTAATGCAAATCAGTTCAATGCTTACTTAGTATTTCATCGATTATTCAGCGGCTGCAGGCAGTTTGCATGATGCTGATTTGTTGGTACGCTAGCTATGCAAATAAGTAGTCGACGTATGCATTTATATGGATATTGATTTGCAAATTTCTTGCTATTTATGAAGTTGTTTTGCATGAATGAACTGCACGAGCGCACTATTAATCATATTTACATACATATATACAGACTATATACAGACGTTTACACAAAACTCTATCATTTATGGAAATTATTATATTTTAAGTGAATCATTGCACCTGGACGCAACGAAATTTGTTTATGTCAGTCAATGAATAGAGCATAGATTTTGTTGTCGTACTTGTTTAATATGAGCTTACGTCTAGTGCGTACAAACATTAGCAGATTACTAAATTTGAATGAAATGAAAATTGCAGACGCCGTGGTATAAATGTACCCTATTAACACTAGCTAGATCTATTTTATCAAACCTTCGGAGGCCTAAGACTGTATAGTTATAAAGTTAGGCACTTTGGGGATGATATGTTCCAGATTCTGGTTGGACATGATGTTCACTTTCGCAATGATGAAGTAACGAGCCCATAAAACTTGCAGCTCATCTTTTCAGAAAGTCGCATTTTACAAATACTGTACCTTTGTTAGCAGTATCCTATCAGGTATACAGCAATAGTCCTAAGACCCTCCCAGCTTAGATGAAACAGACGCTCAGAACATCTACGAGAGGGAATTATAAACATCCTCGGGTGCCTTGTACCGTCTGGCTTACGCTAGCACGTTTCAACCTGAGTGGCCTACCCACGAAAAGGCTAAGGACAATACCTACCATTCTCAAAATTTCGAGATAAAATTAACCCTTTCGTTGCTCTGAAAGCCCTCCCGATCTGGAACTCACCTCGAGCTAATCTTATAGCGTTTGCTTAGTCTATCTTGTACACTCCTACAGCTGTCTAATAGGCTTGGCATCATTTTGCATGAGTCAAAGGCTCTTAATGCTTTACCTGGCTGTCCGATATGATGGTTATGCGACCCGGTTTGTCCTTCGACGAAGAAATTCACGATCACAGATTTCAATTGTAAAAGTTTCCGTCTGGAATATGGCTGGTCATGTGTAGTTTGCAGAAATCTAGGCGCTAAAACGCCAGCTCCGAAATTTTCATCATCCAGTTTGGATTCATTAGTGTTACAAACTTTAGTTCCTTCGATGATATTTGGGATTACCGGTTTTTAAGAGTTACCTTCAGGAATATAACCTTGCAGATTTAAAAAAAAAGACAACGGTATCATTTTAGAGTGGAGACCAGTATGTTTGCATGTATTCATAAAAAAATATTTATTGGACCAAAAAGTAGTGGGTGGGCACTGTGGCCAATGGTAATCAACTATTACCACCTCTGCATGGTTGTAAGCCATTATTATTATGTATTATGTAATTATTTACCTAAAATAAAAATGCAAAAGATACCGATAATTCTTTTTAGTTTAGTGTGTCGAATTTGAAATTAGTATATCTGATAAGCCATAGGATTATTGTGGAATTTTTCATATAGTTTTAGGCTTATAAAGGTCTATATGGACAATCGGGCTGATATAAAAACCATCGCACATTACTTCCTCAAGAAGTTTTAGAGTGTCCTAAGGCCCGAGTTCGCTACAAGCAATGAACTAAGAGTACCACCTATACACGTTCCAGGGGGAAGAAAGAAGCAGACTAACCCTGCAAGGTTTTCAGAACTATTTGTGGAGTTTGGGACAACAAGGTTTATTTGATCTTCGAATAGAGAAAATTCTTGACCTTTTTAGTTTGAGAACTAACAAGACACCACGGAATGAGAAGGCTACGAAATGCATTAATTAAGAATGTCCAGCCCTTGTAAGGCTGAGGCTTGATCTCCTGCGGTTCTAGAGGCAGCCGCAAAGAGATTTACCCTAATTAGTCTCAAAGGCTGCATATCACCTAGAGCTTCCATGAGGGCGTATTGGTTGTCATCGAAAATTCCCCTGATCCGCTTTAATTTTGAGAATTTTCCGCAAGACTTAAACCGGATCAACTGCAGGTGATTCCCTTGATAATTCCTAGTTAACGAGTTGATCCGCATCGAAGCTGCCGTCAGTCTATGCTTTTAGTCTAACTTAGGAACGGGTAAGGGCAAACAATATGCCGCACGTTAAGCTGAGTAACAGAAAAGGGGGAAGGGTAAGTCATCCGCAGTGGCTCATTGATTCCAATTAATTCAGCTGGCGCAATTCAACACTTAAAAAGTGTAACTGTATATTAGTTTTCTTTGCCAGTGAATTAATTTATTTTTTATTTGCTACTCGCTAGGCTTTCCCCTATTGCGAACCTATTGACCCATTTAAAATACTATGCCCGCGAAGTCAACATTAAGAAGCCGTCAAATGTCATTCGTTTCATAATTGTATGAACAATTTAGAAAATTTTCACCAAATTACAATTAGCATCGCTGACAAGTTTATTGCCATAGTAATTAATGAAAGTCAACGCAACATAGACACTTTTGTATGCACAACATTCTTGTGAAATTCCCGACCGAACTTCGAAAATAACACGAATGTCGCAACTTGTGTGAATAATTGTTGGTGTCAGCTACAGTTAACATGGAAAAACCACCATGGCAATCGAGCAGAAGTGCTAAAAGCTACGTCAGTTAAATGAATATGTGTACATTAGGGCGGGTCGATTTGTATGGGAGTTTTTTTTCGACTATGTTGGTTTAATACATAAGGATTCTACGTGTAATTTCTAAGCCAATTTGCCGAAGAAACCATGGCTCTCAAATCAATTTGGAGTTTGCCAAATCGCGAAAATAGGTTTCGATATCGATAACAAAAGCGATAAAAATATCGATAACAAAAAAGATGAAAAATTCAATTAAACTTTCGATGGCAAAATTGGTTATACTATTATTATATCGATAACAAAATCGACAAATAATCGATAACAAATCAAAGAAAATATCGATAACAAAATCAAAAAAAATATCGATAAAAAATCGACAAATAATCGATAAAACAAAATCGAAATCGATAAATAATCGATAGCAATATCGATAACGCAATCGATAACCAAATCGGTAACAACATCGATAACAAGATCGATAAAAATATCGATAACAAAGTCAATAGAAATATTGATAAAAAAAATCGATAATTAATAGGTAACAAAATCGATGATTAATCGACAACAAAATCTATACCTATATCGATGACAAAACCAATAACAATATCGATAACAAAATCGTTTAAAATATTGATTAGAAATCAGTAAAAAAATCGATAAATATATCGATCATTATATCGACAAGTTCTGAAAATATCGATAGCAGAATCGATAAAAATATCGATAACAAAATCGATAAAAATATCGATAACAAAACCGACAAAAATAATAAGAATCGATATTATATTTTTAAGTCCCGAGAATTCCGAAAATATCTACAATCCAAAACTAGTTTCCAGATTCAGTCTCTGTGTCTCTATCTATATCCTTCTCTCTATAATTACATTTATTTTAATCTTTCTTCTTCTATCTTCATCTTTACTTTTATCGGTATCCTCATGCTGATTTTTTTCTTTATATTTATCATTGTTTTTACTCCTATGTTTCTAATTTTCTTCATCTACATATTTCCTTTCAGCTTTGCCCTTATATAAGTACCTAAGGTCATTAAATTTACCGTGGTCTTCATTTTTGCTGTTATCTTTGCCCATCTTGGTTTTTTTTTCATTTATCTTTGCCTTTATCCTTTTCTTTATCTATGTACGAACTCACATTTACTTTCATTCTTGTATTGGTCTTTTTCTAAGTGTTAATCATTAGCCTTTTATTAGAAAGTTTTTGTCAAATTAATCCAATCTGCATATACACAAGAAGCACTTGTTTTCGTCCCAACCATTTCCGTGTGCAGTTTCCGTTGAATTTGCCAATTTACTTCCAACCAACCAACCGCCGTTAAAGAAGTTTCACTTCAAAAAATTTTACCCGCCCTAAGATACATACAACAAATATTTCACCAACATATCTAGTGACACAAAAACAAAACTCCTTAGAAACTAATACGAACTAATTAGTGTTTAATTTGTAATTCACATTGAAATGGAAAAGTCAAAAAGTGACAGCAACTTCTTAAACAACGCAACTGAGAGTATGCATGTAACTAACTATGTAAGTGTGTCAAATTGACGTAGCGCCACTAACTCAGCGTCTGCCTCAGTTGGTGCGGAAAAGCTGACAGACTTCAAGCAGCTGACTGCCAAGCAACCGCAACATCGCAAATGCACACACAAACGTCACAAACGCATGCATGCCCACACACACACACACAAAATCCGCATAGCTTTTAAATGTGCCATCAATAGTGGTCCGCGGCCATATGCTAATGTGGCACTTGCAGCTTCTAATACTTTCCTATGCCATCCATCTTGTGGTTCCTCTGCGCTGCATCGTTGTTGTTATTTAGTTACTCATATGCAGTGCTGTGCTGTGTTCTAATGACGACATAAGAATGACATTGAGTGAAGTATGTAGTAGCTTTCATATTTCTTTTTTTGTTTTCTTGGAATTTCGCACTTTTTAACTGAGTGTGCGCGGGTACGCGATAGTGAATGTGGGCAAGTGAAAATAAGTATGTATGTAGCTCTTGCAACTATTTTTAGTCAATTGAAATTTGTATCAAGTTTATGACAACTATAAATAGAATTGGAATCTTTTGAGCAACGCTGGGGCTTCTTTAATTTAATAATAATGTTTAAATTTTAATTATCGGAAGTGTTAATTGGTCAATTCAATGCGTCCGTTAATTTATGAGTATGAGTTCAGAAAGGGTTGAGTAAGCAAACTTTACAGTGGTAATCAATTAGAACAATTGCCCTTCAATTTTAAAATACTTACACTCATATCGGCTGCGAGAAAATGGCTTTTATTAGCGATATTCGTGCATGCCCTGCAGGAAAATATAATCATACTTCGAGGTTTGGTGGAACTTCTGGTTATACAGTTACAATTGCACGGCCATACTCAATCCCGACTCTTGCGCCCTAGTTCGTGCACACTGGGAAACGTGAGCATCCTATATGCAAGATGCGGTAACATATCCGTGTGGGGCTTGGGATGCGGTTGAAAATGAGAGGTAGCTTTAGTGGCGCCACTCCGACGTCTGTTCCCCATGCCTTGGAGCAGCGGTTTTATTTCTAAATGCATTCTCAAAAATTTCCTTACACTCTGTTTGTTATGCGCGGGGTTTAGAACACGCTACGTAAACACCTCTTTCCAATGAAAATGTTCAGAAAAGTTTCGTTTGAGTTCTTGGACGTCATGTCCATGGCCAGCGTTTAACAATGTGGGCGGCTATGATTTGAGGGCACGCACCCGAAATATCTGGCCCTTAATGGGGAACGTGCCTCTGCCTGGCTGATTGATGTCCTCGTAAGAGCGAAAGCTGACATCACCGCCATCCAAGAAATGCGTTGAACGAGACAAGGCAAGTAAACTTTAGGTCCTTGAGTTGTCTACTACTACAGCTGCCATGTAAAGCAGCAAAAATTCGGTGCAGCATTTGTTGTCGGAGAAAACCTCCACCGCCGATTGCTGTCAAACTGACGGGTTAAAAAGTCTCTTCTTCGGGAACTTGGAACGCACGAGATGTAAATCGTGCTGCTCGGAGATTTCAATGTCCGTCACAACGAAACTTAAAAATATTCATCAAAATACTTGGCTATTTCCAGTGTATTGGATCTACACTTAACCTCCGATGGTTCCTTCTCTTCAAAACAACGACATCAATCCATCCCTGCGGCTGTTTAGCTCAAACCAATGTGTGTGACAGCGCAAGTGATTCTAGCGAAAGGATAACTGAAGAAAGTAAGTGCGCCTGGGCCACACTGGAGAAGTGAAATTTACGTTGCAATCTATTTTGTCTAATAACCAATACTCATACATATGTACACATATACATACATCTGGTTTTGTTTAAGATTACATATTTTTTCTTGTTGTTCTATCTAGATCCCTACCTCTACCCCTGGTCGTTCTTATTACATTTATGTTATTCTGTTTTCCTTTATCTTCATTTTTATATTTATACTCTACCGATAACAAAATCTATAGTAACATCCAACAAAATATCGATAACAAAACCGATAAAATTATCGATAACTAAATCGATGACAAATTCGATAAACATTTCGGTAGCAAAATCGATAAGAGATCGGTAACAATATCTATAACAAAATCGATAAATAATCGATTACAAAAATCGATTAGAACACCGATAAAAATATCGATAAAAATATCTAACAAAGTAGATAAATAATCGATAACAAAATCGATAAATAATCGATAAAAAAATCAATAAGAATATCGACAAGAAAATCGATAAAAATATCGTTACCAAAACCGATAAAGATATCGATAACAAAATCGATAAATAACCGATAACAAAATCTATAAGTAAATCGATTAGAAGATTCGATAAAAATATCGATAAAAATGTCGATAAGAGTACCGATAAAAAACCAATAACAATATCGATAACAAAATCGATAAAAATATCGATAAGTCCCGAGAATCGCGAAAATGTCTAAAATCCCAAAATAGTTCCCACATAGGGAGTCTGTGTCTCTATCTATATCTTTTTCTCAATATTTACCTTTATTTTAATATTTCTTCTTCTATATTCATCTTTACTTTTGTCGGTATCCTCATCCTCATATTTATACCCGAGCGCACTTGTGCACAAGGGTATATTAATTTTGTTCACATAACGGTTGTTTGTAACCGCCAAAACGAATCGAGATAGACATAGATAAATGTATACATAAATGATCAGAATGAAAAGAGAAATCGATTAAGCCATGTCTGTCTGTCCGTCCGTCTGTCCGTCTGCCCGTCCGTCCGTGTACACGATTACTCGAGGAAAAATTGAGATATCTCAACGAAATTTGGTACGCAGGTGTCCATTTACCCAAGGTAGGTTGGTATTGAAAATGGGCGAAATCGGACTGTAACCACGCCCACTTCCCATATAACGGTAATTTNTCGAGATAGATATAGACAAATGTATACATAAATGATCAGAATGAAAAGAGAAATCGATTAAGCCATGTCTGTCTGTCCGTCCGTCTGTCCGTCTGCCCGTCCGTCCGTGTACACGATTACTCGAGGAAAAATTGAGATATCTCAACGAAATTTGGTACGCAGGTGTCCATTTACCCAAGGTAGGTTGGTATTGAAAATGGGCGAAATCGGACTGTAACCACGCCCACTTCCCATATAACAGTAATTTTCAGAAATACGAAAACTGTGATAGTTTAGAAAATACTGGAGATTATTCACTCAAAATTGATATTTACAATAACTTTTAGACGAAAAATAAGAATATTATAAATTTTTGGAAAGTGGGCGTAGCCCATAAATCGATAAATGAGTAAATATTAAAGCTAATTTATTCAAAATTGATGCTTACAATAATTCTTAACCAAGAAATACGTTTATGGTAAAATTTTGGAAAATCGGTGTGGCACCGCCCACTTATGTAACTCGGTAACCGTTCTACCAATTTGTACCAAGCTCGGTATGGTTATTGCGCCTGCAACATAGAAGCAAAGCGTTGAAAATTATTGAAATCGGACTAAAATTGAGGCCGCTTTTCATATAATGGTAAATTTCAGAACTGCTTGAAACTTCACAATTTCGAAATTTAAGGACTCTAATTTATAGTGTGTTATAGTGTTCTTTTCTCAAAAAAAGTTCGTGCCTTTTATATGTGAACTCTTGCTTTGCGTTGCCCTGAAACCTCAGAAANATGAAAAATATATATTTAATACTTGCGCCGTGTTTTTAATGTTCGGCTCCGCCCGAACTTAGACTTTCTTACTTGTTTTCTATATATTTATTTTCGTTTACATTTATAATTTTCTTCATCTACATACAAATTCCCTTTCACCTTTGCTTTTATATAAGTAAAGTGTTTAAATTTACCTTGGCCGTCATTTTTGCCTTTATCTTTAGGTATCTTTGTTTTTGTTTTTATTTTTACCTTTGCCTTTATCTATGTACGTACTAACCTTTACTTTCATTCTTGTATTGGTCTTTTTCTAAGTGTTATTCTTTAACCTTTTATTAGAAAGTTTTTGTTTCCTTGCACCTTTTCCGTTGAATTTGCCAATTTACTCCCAACCACCCAACCGACGCTAGAGAGGTTCACTTCAAAAATCTAACCTCTCTAAAGCGCCCTAGTACTTATTGCGTTCTGAGCTTACCCAGCTTCGATTATAACTCGATAAAACGTTTCCAGTTCCACACGTACCTGCTCCTTGCTGCCAAGAGATGGGGAGCGCCAAATCATTACTTGATGAGTCTGGAGTGATCGTCCAATTGGATAGGGCCCTTTTGGCCACCTGGCTGTCTCAAAAGATAGCTAGAAATACGCCTTTCAAACCTTTTTCAAGGTTGAAACTAATTGAGATTGGTAGAACCTCGACCCGATTGACTAATTAGGCTTAGTACAAATATATTTTTGTTAATTTTGCACGCAATGCCACCAATTTCTAGGACAATTTGACGCATTTCATGCTGTACGCAACCGAAACAAATATATATGTATTTATGTATGTAAATCCAAAATCGCCAGAGTACGCAGGAAAATGTGCAAAAGTAATGAAAAGCGTAAAATGTTCCTGTGTATGTACACATGTATGCATGTTTAAATGTATGAAAGTCATCTCGAAGCCAAATGCTAAATCAACAAATACAAAAACTGCCCAAACTAGCAAATCGTGCAAAGGATACAAATGTTAGCAGCCCTTTAGGGGATTATGCACAACAATAAATGCAATAAACGACAACAATACCTACCAACAATTTGCGAACACACAAACACATCGTAACCTACGAATACTATCTATGTTCAGCTTGTTTGAACTCTTCCTCGAATATGTTTGTGCATTTCTGTACGTTTGCGCCAACCACTTTCGAACAATTACATCGAGTGGCATTTTTAATTTATGTCGCCATTAAATTGCACTGAGTGTCAGTAAATTAACGTCAATACATATGACACGTGCAAACACACACACATCCATCTGAGAACTGTGCCAGCCGAAAATTTGAAGCAGTTTTTTTGGTTTTGTTTGGGCAACAATATGGAAGGATTTGTGTGCATATGTATTTATGTATGTGCGAGTGTTTGTAATTGTTCCGCGTTGCAGTGTGCAGGCGTGTTTGTATTGACGTCCTAAACCGCATCACATCACATCAACGTCACTGTTATTAACATCAAAATTGAAATTTCGAATCAATGCCAGTCGATCAATATGGTGGGGACAAACTGATTGGCTACACACTCTCGATGTGTGTGTGGTCAGCAATATAATGCGAAAACTTTAATTTAATTTAATTTTTTTAAATAAAAAACATTTTTTTTTTTATTAGAGATACCTCTATTGGCAAAAAAAGTGTAAACAAAAATTGTATATAATTTTCTGAGCCTCAATACAAAATCTATTCACTCAAAAGTATCTAAATACATACATATATATAAATATTTACGACCTCCTTGATACGTATTTCTCAGCTTTTGAATTTGGAAATCCTTCTGTTTGGCATTTCTTTCACCACAATTGTACATAGCTTGTGGTTACAAGAACTTAAAGCTGTACAAGTAGTCGATTGTGGTATTTGCGGTTATGTTACCAAAATTAAGCTGACCGCAATAGGAATTCACATTCATATACCCATACAGGGTGATTCAATAAGACCGCATAATTTCTTTTATAAATAAAATACAACAAAATTTGTGAAATGGTTTTCTTACTTCATTTTTTTTTTTGTCTATGGCATTTATGTATGAAATATGATGCCCACTACTATTCCTCTGGCAACACTGGAATCGTCTCGGACTTATTAAGTATTAACCATACTTTTCAGGTAGTCCCAGAAAAAGAAGTCCAGCGCATTATGGCGTCAATTTTACCAAAAGGCAGGGTTTTTGAAGGCCTGTTGCTCTCATGAAAAACTAAAAATTGATATGAAATAACGCACAAGAAGTGAAAAAGAAATTTACTTTTATCGAAATTTCATAAATCATTATGCAGCTCGTAAGAACTTTTCCTAGAAACAGAAATAATGAAAAGCTAAAAAAGGAAAACCATCGCAATTCAAATGACTTGTTTTTGCAGGAGAATTGGTTTGGGCTGTGTTACAAATTGCTTTAAAAATCTCCTTATCTGTGTCAAAATTTTTCTTCTCGTTCAAGTAGATTGAAGAAAATGCCTGACACAATATTTCCCTACATTATATTCATCTAAATAATTCTAGATTGTTGCAACTAACAAATTTTAATTCTTTGAACTATGTACATATGTTTGAAAAAAAAAGAATAGCAGAAAATGTTTTCAGTGTACAACGCAAAAAAAAAATCATCACTGTGAAATTTTCGGCCGCATCGAATTCAAGAAAGCGCCACATACAAATGTAGTAGTCCGGGAACAAATCCTCCAAGGAACGTATTTCCTAATTGCAGTTGCTTTTTGTTCTACATTCGGCCTACTACCCACTCATGTCGCCTTAAACACTTATTTAAGTGTGTTTGTATTGCATTTTGCAAAGTCAATTGATACTACCAACTTATGACTACATACATACATACTCTTCACCAATCCCCCTCCTCGCCAAAAGAATTTCAGACGACATTCGAGTAGATGCCGGAAAACCATTTGGTGTTGGTCATACTTGTGGTTTCAAATGCTACAAATCAATGTGACTGGTTGTTTTTGTAATTACCAATGGTTTTTGTTGTTGCAATACAGACATACACGTGCAGAAACACAGGCATACACACACACACATATCCACTTGTCTAGCATAAATTGTCTGTGACTTGAGCTATAACGCGGGTAGTTTCAAATAACAACCAACTGACCACCAGCTGGCAGTTACCAGCAACAAAAACAATAACAACAACTAAAGTCAAGCAATTGCGAATACGATTTAAAATACATACATACATACTACGTTTATATTTAACAATAGCTGGCATACATATTTTGGGGGTATCAAAACGCTGGAGTCAATTTGCAACACCACAAATGTATAATCTACCACTGCCAGACTAAAGGCACACCACATTCGGGTGCAGTTGGAAGCCAGAATGTATTCTCCAAATTTGAAACGACTAAATGGATTTAGTTGTTACTTGCAACGCCGGCTAGCGGCAAACATAGTGTGTATGAAGATGAGAGCAGGGAGAGAAAAGAAGGAGTTGAGTTGGAAATTTACACTTGCATGTGAATGTATGTATGTATCTGTGCGTGTGGCCAAATTAAACCACTCTTCAGCAAGTGGGCGCAATTGTTGTTGTTGCCATTGTTATTGTTGCTCTACTGTTGTTCTTTTTATTGTTGCTACCGAGCATGCATGGTGTTGCATATTCTATCGTCTGCCTGCTACACTCAATTGTGGTCTTGTACTTTGTATGCCACATGCGTTATGGACAATTAATTGTGCTTCTACTGCCAGTTTTACACCAACACAAATGGCAGCTCATACACATATGTACATATGTATGTAGTACAGGACGCACGTGAACATTCTTCTTTTTTTCTCGTACCTACTGGATGCATGTATCGTTTGTGGCAATCAATCTATGCTCGTTTGAGAGCATTTTATAACTTTGCATGTATAACCAAATGATTTAGTGTTACTACAGACAATTTCGTGCACACATTGCATATGTAAATGCATATAAATACATATGTATGTATGTTTATTTAAGTATGTAGATATGTATGTGCTCTTCCTTTATACACTCACATGCATTCATATGTAGTCCTTTTTATTGCCACTTTTATATAAATTTTTGCTAGTAGATACAATTTATGACAATAACAAAATTTTATTTTCAATTCACCCTTTTTGCAGCTGCAACATTTACAAAAACAAAGCGCATAGTAGCATATACGCTTGGCAAGCGACGTGTAACAGTATTGGCCGCAAAATGTTACCCATCATCATTGCGTTATTTCTTTGCATTGGACTACTACCGGCAGCTTGGTGTATCGATGGTCTTCAAGGACAATCTATTAAGGGTAAGTTTTGTGAATTGATTTCAGAATGCTACTTGGCGGTAATAATTGTAAGTTTAAAAGCAATAAAGTGCAAATCATTTCGCAATCCTAATTATTATCAAAAGACTTTTATAACATAAGTCTCAAAATAAAAGTCTTTGAGGACTTCAAAATATTTATCTCCTGATAATTTTTATGAAATGACTTCTATTATATATGTATCTAAGTCTTAAAATACAAAAATATACACAATGGACACGATCGTCTGCCTGGCTACAGTGTAATTGCTTGTGTTTGGGCCTAATATATTTAGCCTTCACTGTAGCAACTCAATGAAGCTTTCGCTACCAATAAAAAACTGTTGCATGATTTTAGGCGCTGCATATTGTTAGTACGTACAGTTACGGCAATCAATACATTTAACCAAATTTAAAGGCATCGAAAAAAATGCCAAACTTTGTAGTAAAAAATATACAAAAAACATTTACACAAATAATTGTAACTGCAATTCCAAATTATACAAGCCATTCTTGCAATTCAACTTTTGCAGCTTTCAATGGAATTGTTAACTTTTTACGCCAAGTTTTTTTTGCTATAGATATCTACTAATTTTTTATTGCCTCCAACAGAGCGAACAGGGCTGTCTATAACAATCAATTTGTTGGCGGTGAAATGTTAATTGCGTTTTCTTTTTTTTTGCCATTCGACGGTGAAATATTTGTGCATTTTAAAACATAAATATCTACATACATATTTTACAATGTGGAATTTTTATGATTTTAAGCAATTTCCCCAAAAAAAATTTTTTTTCTTCAACCATCCACAGATGCTTTTGGTGAATTCTCACTCACGGACATGATTAGCGTGCATTCGCAAGGCATCGAATACGAGGAGGCCGATGATGGTTTCCCCTCCTACAAGTTCTTTCCCACATCGGATGTGAAGACATCCTATCGCGTCTTATTGCCGGAGAAACTCTACGAATTTGCAATCCTCGTCAAATTCTTACCCAACAGTCCCAAGGGCGGCTATTTATTTAGCGTGGTGAATCCTTTGGATACGGTGGTTCAATTGGGCTTACATCTATCGCCTGTCATTAAAAATATGTGGAACGTTTCGCTGCTCTACACGCAGTCAGATCAAAATAGCGTCAGTCGGAAATTGGTCAGCTATCAGTTGCCGTATAGGGGCAAGGAGTGGACAACACTTTCTTTTCAGGTACTCAGCGACAAGGTGCTCTTCTACTACGACTGTGAATTGAATGAAACCACATCGGTGGTGAGGGAACCGCAGGAATTGGTCTTCGATTCAGCATCGACTTTATATTTAGCACAAGCAGGTCTCATATTAACCGGGCACTTCGAGGTAAGTGATTTTGGATGCGATTTAATATTTTTTTATTGTTATTGTCATAACAGTTTATTTACGTATGTGCATATCAGCCTTTTGGGAAAGTACACATGCGGGAAATGATTTCATAAATATTTTCAATTGAAAAAGTTGTTTTTTTTTGATAAATTGTATTAAGTAATCTACGCAAACAATTTGGTATAAGCACTTAGCTTAATTACTGAATTGTTGATAAAAGATACATAAGTATATATGTATGAGCAACAAAAGGTTGATCACTAAAATCGTATTTTACTAATGCTGTGCAATAAATGTGATAACAGAAAGCGGGATATATTTGCAAAACGTCTGGTCACTTGGTAATAAAAAGCTTAAAAGAAAAAAAAATATATTTGAAATTAATTAGTGTTCTAGTTATAAATCTACATACAGTGAAAGCTCCAATAAGCGGACACCGATGGTGACCTATTTTTTGTCCGCCTATGGGTGACGTCCGCTTATGGGAATTTCGTAATAAATTATCTTAAAGTTCAAATTTAAAAAAATTGAAATTGCGGTTTCCTAAATGAAATAATACTTATCTATCCTTGAATCGATAAAAACAGAATGAATGGTAAATAAATACAAATTTATGGCGTTCTATTTTCTACCGACAAATTTCATTTATCGATAGTTATTCACTTACTGAAATTGGTCGATTTATCGAATTGATGTATTTGGAATATTCAAGATAAATCGAATTGTTGAAATTTCAAGGTCTATCGAGTTATCACTGCTTATCGAAATTTATCGTGTTACCAGAGTGTAACGAGTTATCGAAATTTATCAATAGTTTTCGAAAAATATGGAGCTATCAATATTAACGGAGTTATCGAAATTTATAGAGGTATCCAAATTTTATTGAGCTATCGATTTATTTCGAGTTATATACTTTTTGGGTTATCGAAATTTATCAAGCCTTCGAAACGCACAGTTATCGAAAAAGTCGAGTTATCGGAATTTAGTATTTTTGAAATTCATCGATATGTATAAAATTATTGATATTTATCGACAAACTTGAAGTCCTTCAAAGACATAAAAAAAAGTTGTAGTCACGTTTTAGTTCCAAAGCAGGAGATTATCCCGTAAGTGATTTTGTACCTTATAAGTTAAACGACGTTCTAGAGGAAAATGTATGTACATATGTAATAAAAAATAACACAAAGTATTAGCTATGAGAAGAATTTAAAAAAGTGCATCTTAATAATAATTTGCTTTAAGCAAAAACAGCTTTTCAAAATTGGAATCGCTTAGCTTGTTCCTTCGGGGAGCGTCCACTATTCCACTAAATGAAAACAAACGCTCTCATGGAGCAGAAGAAGGCAAAGGCGTGTTGAATTTTATAAATATTTGCCTTATGTTGGGATATTTCTTAAGAGAACTCATATTCGTCTGCGCATCCAACAGAAATGTGTCCAGTTCGTTTTGAATGCCGTCTTTGTGTAGTAAATAGTGTTGAAGGACCTGATATGAAAGGTATTAAAAAACAATTATTTCACTACCGTTACCGTAGTTTATGCGATAAATAAATTTTCAGAAAGATAAATAACAGATCACTATTCAATTTTTCTATTTTCGCTTTGACTAGGTTGTAAATTTACACCTTTGAAAATTAGGCCAGTCAGCAAAAAATTCTCAAAAATCAACGTGAAGCTTTAGACATTTGGAATTTGCCCTCAACCCTATAAGGCAGCTAGGTTTCATATCAGTGCTGATATCATCATTATCGCTAATAATAAAAGAGCTTATTAAAGTCCTCATTTTCGTTCAGGCCATGGCCAAAAATTGAGTACTTTCCCCTCAATGTTGTCATCAGAAAGTCCTCAGGACTAATAGTCAAATTACTCATTTATGCTATGCTACAAAAACAAAAGTGTGAATGTGTTTGCTAATTTTCGCAAGGATCAGAATTTTTAGGTAGGTATGTGTAACTTTGAGCGTCTTATTGACTGCTGTCACAAGTTCTTATTTTAGTATTACGGTGAGGAACTTTTAAACTCCCACTTAAGCTTTTCACCACCCGTGCTTCCGCTATGAAGAGCGAAGCTATTTGCTCATAGCAACAACAGCGCCGAAAAACACCAAAGCGGATATAAAAATGTATTTTTGTAATGACTACAATTTTGCAATACAGAAAATAATGGGTGGAATGTCAATTGAGTAAAAGCGAGAAGAAGAAATAAGAGCTAAGGAAAAATGAGTGCTCTTCCTAGTATGCGACCTACTGAGGGTGAGTTTTAAATATACTTATATGTACTTACTTTATAATAAAACCACCACTTTTTACTTAGAAAAAAAAAACTGGCTTGGGGGTTGCTACCGCTAGATGACGCTAAAAACACTAGGCACTGTAGTAGAGAATTTGAGTGAAATCACTATAACGCGTTTAAGGGAAAGTATTTTTTATGAAGTGCCAGTGAGAACCAGTGTTACCAGCACTTTTTCAGAGAAAAGTCTAAATGGACATAAAATTAAATCTAAAAAGGCTAAATCATAATTTTAGTTATGGCTAAGAAAAATAGCTAAATTAACAAATAAAGTATTAGTGTTTAAGCTAAAAATAATGCATTTTTGCAAAGGCATAACTTGTTTTGTACTTAGGTAAATACTTTTCCTAGCCTCACTGAATCTAGGCTGGTTAAGACAAAGTTTTGATTCCACCTCATTGTCGAGCAGTTTAACAGACATTCGACTGCTTCCTTAATGCTAGACACCTCCGTAAAGCTTCGACTCATCCTTATAGAAAATCACCGGCTTCGTCCTGCAACCACTGCCACCCGTTCGCTCATTCCTAAAGGTGATGTGAGTGTCGAAAGATTTCAAAAAACCAGTCTACCCACGCAGATTTCGGATAAAGTGGAAGGCTTAGAATGGATGTGTTTTTACTAAATCTAGCCGGAAAGTATCAAAAATGGCAACACTGGTTACATGCTTACTCTCTTTCACACTGCAACAATACGACCTCAGACACTCTTTTGTGTGTTGCGCAAACTGCATTGCGCTGAATTGCGCGCTGAATGAGTGAGTGTAACTAGTAAATTCCTTTACAGCTGCTGGTCATTCTGTTTGTCTTTCACAATTTGCGGTACATTCGCAGGATATGTTCAGCACATTCAATTTTTTTGTTTTTAGCTGAGCGAGAAATCAAATATGGCGCTCTTAGTGCTTGCGGCTTTTAGCCAACTATGCTGTTTGGTTTGAGCCAACTTCGCACATTGTTCGTCCTTTGTGTGTGTGCATGCTCTCGCCGCGTGCGTAGTTCGGCCGATAAGGAGCATTTTCGGCTGCCGAGCGCGTGCTGTAACAACACGATGACCTCTTTCTTTTTTCCCCGTTTTACTTCGCAAGTTTCAAGCAATTGTTTCGTATATTTTTTGGTAAGCTCACAGGCTCGCCGTTGCTGCTCGGCTTATTTGACATGCTGAGTATTGTGCTGAGTGTTTCTTGCTGCTGCTGCTGCTGCTGCTGATTGTCATTGCTGAAGTGAGCTATGATTGCAATTGCTATATGCTCGTATGTGTGTGCGCATGTTTGTGTATGTCTGTTGGCGAGTTTTTCTAAAAAGTTATGTTCTTCAAGTGCGTTTACCTCAGTCGTGTTAGGTGCTGCAACCGGTTAAGATGTGCTAAACGGAATGACTAGCGTCGTGTAAAAGTGTAAAAGTGTTCGTCGAGTGTTGCGCTGAGTTGCGTTTGCTTTGCGAATCACTACGAAACGGGTCTATATATCTACTCATTGGTTGGCTATTGTGCTACAGATTTTTTTTTTAGTGTGCTTTTCGCGTACGTATGTGTAATACTTATTACATGCACAGCATTGAAGTGGCGATGGCGAAGGCAAAGGTGCTTTAACAGCTCTGTGTGTGTATATGTACGAAGTTTTTCGGGTGCAAAGATGTGTTTGGCACTAAGCAAAAAAGCACAGCATAGCACTTGCTGATGCTGTTGAAGTGTCTTGGTTGGGCTCATACATAAGTGTGGCTAAAAGTGTATGTGGAAATTTTGTAATTATGATTGTTGCCTTGAATAAGAAGAGCGAGAGTGAAAAAAATACCTATACATATGTATGTATCTCAGTGTAGATGAAAGATGAAAGCAAGCAATCTGTTAGGCCGACTATTGTTGCCTAGAATTTGTGGCAGACACATATATATATGTTGTTGTTGCTTAAGTATTTAAGTGGATTTTTATTGACTACGCGCGCACGCTGACATACACACACACACACCCACACATATCTTCCACTTTATACATATGTATGTAGTATGTCCACTTGAGCTCTAACGCGCACGCACACCTACACAGGCAACCCTACCTATTAAAAAAAAGCCGCGCGCGTATGGATATTGAATGCCTGCAAGCCACACAGAGAAGCTAAAAGAAGAAAATCGAAAAAATCGCAAGCGAAAGATTTTCCGGAAAAAGTTTTAAATTTACGCGAAAAGTTACGCGTTGCAGCATTTAAGCATAAACGTTCGAGAAAAACGGTCGATTAAGTATACGCGTCGTCGCACAACGGTACATATATGTATGTAAGTACAATTGCCTTCAATTAAGTTCGCCTAATGAAGTAAAATTTGCAAAGAAGTTAAAGTAAACGAAAAAAAAAAAAATCGAAATCGAATCGTTTCAAGCGCATGCAGCGTCGCGAATGTCTGCAATTAAGCAATCGAAATGAATTTAAAAATCATTGCGCTGGAAAATTAACGACAGCACAGACAAATTGGCTGCCTGCCACCTGATTGACTGGCTGCGAGCTAGCACACCTGTATACAATTAGTCGTCGGTTGTATGTTTATGAGTGACTGCGTGTATGTGTATGTGTTGACACAAAAGTCAAAAGAGTCAAATATTTGTGCAATTAGTGGCGCAATTAATGCTAAATAAAAAAAAATTATAGACCCAAAGCAATGCCAGCGCTAACAAGCACTTTAAATGCACGTGCCGCCTCGCCTCTTTAAATGAGCGCAGTAAGCGCAGCCAGCAAAGTTTATGGCGTACATACTTATTTAGCAACAAGAGACAAGCGTTAATTATTTAAAAAAAAAATAAAATAAATAAAAATAAACTTGCAAACATAAAAATCAATGCAATCCAATTCGAGTATTAAAAATCAATTAAGCATTAAAACGTAAACAGAAAAGCAACAACATCAAATAAATAAGTAGCACAACAATGTGCGCGATATGAAAGAAGCATGTTCAATTATGCATTCAAGTGGCAAAGGTGCAACCAATAGCAGCGGCGGCGGCGGCAGCGGTAGTAGCTGAGTGGCAGCAGCAGCGTCGAGCAACAGACAACGCTGCCACACACGCACACGCACACGCACATCTGCATAAATAAAATGCGGCATATGTGAGCGTAAATTGTAAGTAAGCGCCAGTCACGCATTAATGTAAACACGACAATGCTGCCAATAAAGAACAACAACAATAACAACACAACGAGCAAATATAAATATGTAAAGTGAAAAATAATAAAGTTGCAGAGTTGAAAGTATGTAGTAGAGCAAAAAATGGAGAAATGGAAAAAAGGTTACAAAAAAAGACAAGCAAATACGTGTTGTACTTAAATATATTATATTCTCTGCTTTGCGCTGGCTTAAGCTTACCAAAAGCTGAACCCAGCAGCGGTAGAAGCTGCCCAGCGCAAAGCCGCTTGCATGCCACTGCCCACTCCATCCACTCTTACTAAATACAACAAATTTATAAATGTTTGCACACTTATGCATACTATATATATATATATATTTATATTGTAGTTGTTGTACAAAATTGTATACATTATCCGTGCGCGCAAATATTTGCAAATGCACAGCTACATACATACATATGTATGTGGATATGCGACTAAAGCGAGTGACTTGTGCATTGGCATGCAAATGTGTGCGACCAGGCGTATGAGTAACAAACCAAGCGCACGACAATGGAGTGCCAGCAGACAAGGCAGACAAGGCAGGCAGGCAGGCAGGCAGACAGACGTGGGTCAAGCCGGCAGCCGGTCAGCTACATAGCTGTAGCGTGAAAGTGTTGAGTAAAAATGTGGCATGCGTGCGGCTGGCGTGCTGGACGCTAATTAAGCACACAAACAAATATATTAAAAAATAATATTTACATACATTCATACATGTATTATGTAAGAAAGAAGTGGTTTAAATTGTACAAGAAATAATAAGAGAAAAACAAATTTTTTGTGTAAAGTCAGTGTAAAGAAGTATATGCAAAATGCAAGCTAGTAGTTGGCGGCAATGTTTTGAGATTTTTGTTTGATTTTTACATTCACTCGCATGCGATTATGCGCCTAGAAGTATGCAATCATCACTAAGCGGTGTATTTAAAGTATGTGTCTGAAATTATAACACGCGACGAGCAGCATAGTGATGTATAGTTTGCTTAGTTTTTATTTTAGCTTTTTGTAAGTTAATTTGTGGCTTTTAATAAGTAGTGTTCTAATACGGAAACAGCTGTACATGTGTACATTGCGAATAATTTGTATGTGTGCATACATACATAATTAGTAGCTTAAATAAATTGCCATAGTTTCCGTGTTGTTCAACGGAATGATATTCTTGCGTTTGATGTACGCTTCCTCTGCTTGCGGTTAGTATTAGTGATGCCCATGTGAGGCATACGTTTTTTTTTACTTTGGAAGTACCGTTAATCCCGAGTGATATTGTTTTTACTAAGCACTAAGAAATCTTAAGCAAAAAGATCAGGTTTAAAGTGGTATTGAGTAGGTGAAAAAAATTTTTTTAGATATGTGGCATTTGTTCCCTTATTTAAAAGTGAAAAAACGAAAGTTTTAGGGAACAAACAATTTTGTAGAGGCTTAGGAAATGAAATTTTTATTTATTTAGAAAAATTTTTTTTTTTTGCTAAAATTCCTCCCATTGGGTTTAAAGATATTCCTCACCATCATTTATACAGTTTTAAAAATAAAAATAAATATAAATAAAAAAGTACTGAAATATGTAGCTTCCAAGCATTTCGTTTAGAAATATCTTAACGAAAGTACATATGTAATATATTTTTAAAATTTAAAACAAAAGAAATTCATATAACTGTCCCAAGCTTTGTTCTTTCGCAATTCAATAATATTTTTAATTCAAATATTCTTCAAAGGGGCGCCCTTTTTATTTAATACCAATTTTTTTTTAATTTAAGCGGTTTATTTATAATTAGCAAAGCACTTTTATTTCGGTCTCAAAAAATATTTGGCCAACTTTAACTGTTATTACTAGACTAAAAAAAAATAAAAGTCCGGTTTGACCGAGTATTTTATTTCAATAAAAATAAAAGTCCTAAAATAAAATAAAAATAAAATAATAATAATAATTATTATTATTATAAAAGCTATAGAAGTCCAGGTCCCAGGTTTTGAATACTTAAAAAATAATTTGTTTAACGAATTGTGTGAGAGCTCGCCTTTGCTTGCTGAAATACTATTTACAGTTCTTCATTGTTTCTCCCCCATTCTTCCAAGACTTTTGCCAAACAAATAGTTTTGTACCACTCATTGACAAGAGTTATAAGTTTTTCTAGCGCTACATGGCCGGTTATTACGAAGAAACAGGCGACGATTTTTTTTTTTGCAAAATGCTCTTTGTGAGAACCGTTTTTATTGATTTTTTCTTATTTTGAAAAGATCTGTCCAAGCTATGCCACTTATAACGCCTAAATCTCAAAAAAAAAAAAAAAATTAAGCATTCATTACATCCTGTTTTTCGGCAAAAAATAAAAATCAAAAAATAAAAAATTTTACTTTTCAAGGTGATTTTGAATGTCACATTGAATATAAAATTATATTGACCTTAAAAATAACCTTCATAAGTGAACCTTTTGATTTTTTGTCTTTTTTTACCTAAAAACATAAGGTAATGAATTCATAAAAAAAAAATTAAATGCATTTTTCTGTTCCTGCGACCACGTAAATAGATTTCTTGAGATTGGATTTTTTTTCACTATCTGTTCTCGTTCTCGAGGTGTTAGAATTTGTCGTTAAAAAAGTTCAATTTCCACACTGCGTGGCGCACAAGAGATTGGGCTCCCTTGCCGAAAATGTATTTTCGAATGTGAAAAGGGTTGTTTTACTGATTATTTTTTCGATTAATGTGAGATTATACATACATACTTATTTTAAAAAAATTCCAAGTCGAGTATACGACTGGGTGTACAGATAGGCTTTATTGAATTAAAGGTACATGTTGGGCCTTATTCATAAAAAGTGAGCTTAAGTGCAGACTACAATTTTGCACTGATGAATTGAGCTCAAGCTCAAAAATTTTTAAGCTCGCATTTTATGCATTCGACCCATTGTCTTTAATACATAAAAGGTGAACTTCAGCTCTGACTTGATTTTAAACTATGTTTTATAAAAAACAGAAAAGGATTGCTTATATCACATAATTGGCCAGAAAATTTTAAAACCTACCAGAAATATTTCTAACAGTTTTGCAAAAGTTTCAATATCTTCAGGCTTTTATATTTGAATTTGAAGGAATATTCCTAGTAATTG
This sequence comes from Rhagoletis zephyria, assembly GCF_001687245.7. Lineage (NCBI taxonomy): Eukaryota > Metazoa > Arthropoda > Insecta > Diptera > Tephritidae > Rhagoletis > Rhagoletis zephyria. The sequence goes on along the minus strand of NW_016164188.1, from coordinate 10,817 downwards.
ATAAATGGTAAGAAATTTATCACAAAATGTTCGAACTAAGGATTGAACCTGCGTCTTACCTGGTGGTGTGGTACTTTGGACTTGATAGGAAATGCAATGAGAGAATCTAATGAATGAGAAAATCGGTTTTTCTCCTCTAAATAGAAGCTAAGTGAGATTTGTATCGCCGTCCTACTAGTAGACTCGATAATCTGATTATTACTCCAAGAACCATACATAATTTGTTAAATATATCAAAATTCCAGCATAGTGTGAGTTATCTACCGATAATTATAATATTATGATCCAAAAACTGAGTGCCAGTGTGCTTTCCGCGATGTAGAAAATCAAAATTTTTGTAATAGAATTCTCTCTAGCATAGGGTAGCTAACTTTTTTCGTACGAAAACTTTTTCTGATTTCAAGGCAGTCGAATCAGAAACTTTTGTAAAAATAATGATTTTTTAATTAATTTTCGGCATTTTTTTCTATTGTGACTAAACCACTTTTGTAATTTATGACTGTGAAGACAAAAAACTTTTGTTGGTGTCTCCCTTATAAATATCTTCTAAATATAAAACCGATAGGATGACAAGTACATACATCACACAATGTGTCGCAACCGATATCTCAGAAACTAGGTCTGACCCAGGAAAACAAATATTCCAACTCAGGATAAAGTTCTACGTAAGAAAAGTTTTATTTCATTCTTGGTGGGTAAGGTTGATCAAAAATTGTTGAGTACCCAGTGTAATTTTAAGGTTTTCCAAACAACCAATATTTCTTCAAGCAAAGTAACTATGTTCTAGGAATTTTCTACGCCATTAAAATTGTATGAAATACCGAAATCTGTGCTAGGAGCTTCTTCATATAAAATTACTCATTTATTATTAAGGCAAAGTCCACTGAAATGTTACCATGTCTTGAGCATCACTACTAAACGCATAAATATTCGCATAGCAGACATAGCATGTCACTCACATTAAAAATTATTATTATTTATGCGCGTTCAAGCTAAAGTGTTGTTGTTATTAATGCAAAGGCCAAAGCGAAGGATGTTACTCTTAATTAACACTAATTGGTATAGTGATGTGCCTTAGCACGCACACTCATTACATATATGTATGTATGTATGTACGCTTACATAGCAGTTTGCGTGAGTTTTATAAAGCAAACTAATTAAATTTAAATAAAAATGCAAAGTATATCAGTACATACATATAAGATAAATATCATTTTCGTATAAACAACTCAAATGTACACAAACAAATATGTAATATCAAAGGATCAAAACCAAAGCGTGACACATCACTCAATCAACCGCAATTGCTAAAGTCATACAAATAGCAACACAAACACACATACATATGCAAGTATGTATTTACACACCCTTTGCAAATGATTTGCGCATAAACTTCACAGCTTCAAAGCTTCAAATATATAAGCATGTAAATAGTTACAAAGCAGTTCATCTCAACTTCACTTGAACTTCCTGCGACACAGCCGCTATCAACAACCTCAAGCCTTATGCGCGATTTACATAAAAGTGCCTTTGCGGGCTTACATATGTATGTAGCTAGTGGATTTTGTTTGTGCTATACAAATGTTACACACATGCATATATACATACATTTGTATGTATTTGCACTTAATCTACGTGCGTGCGTGATTTGTGTCACATTTTGTTATTTCGCGATATTCATCTAATTGTTTGTTTAACTTTTGCACTTCGCCGTTGTGTTTGTCATGTACGCTTACTGCGTTGGTGGTTTGATTAGAGGGCGAGAAGGTTATTTTTTGTGTGTTAGTGATATGTACTTTTCGTTGTTATAATATATGATATAAATTTTTGTAAGGGATTGTATAAACATACAGTATTGGCCAATACAATAGCACCCCCAATTCAAAGTGATAATGTTTGCCACTTATGTTTAGTTATTTATTTTTAGGAATTTTCAATTATTGAGTATTGCGCAATATTTAAGTATAGTATTATGGGCTGCACTCTACATTGATTGAAGTTATGAATTTCTTTTTACACCGAAGTTGAGTAAAATGAGTACATTACAAATTTACAATTTTTTACTTGCACATTATTATTATTACTAAAATTTAATGGGCTACAAAACTGCATACTCAAAAAAATCTTGAAAAAAATGAAAAAAAATTTTAAAAATTTGTAAATTTCATTTTACTCAACTTCGGTGTAAAAAAAATTCATAACTCAAATTATTGCACCCGTAATACTATATTTAAATTATGCGCCTTACTCAGATCCACCATTGTTTTTTTTTTTTAATTTTTTTGAGATGGCATATTTTCAAAAACTAATATTTTTTTTAACACAAAATTTGTATGTAAAAAATTTTTCAAGAAAAAAAAAATTAATATTTCTTTTCACAGAGAATTTTGATGTGTGTATGTGTGATTGTTTTTAAAATTTTTACTAAATAAAAGTCTTCAGTAACGTTTATCTAAGACATTTAATTTAGAGATAAAAAATAACTCTTATTTGTGGATTATTTAGATAAAAATGAAAAATAATTGTTATTTTGGAGGTATTAAATAAAAATCAGAAATAACTGTTTATTAAGGAGTAATTAAATAAAAGTAAAAAAATAACTGTTAAAGAGCGATTTTTTAATAAAAGTTGTAACTGTTATGGTCCCTGCTATAAATGCTTGCCTTTAGATGGCTTTTCTAGATGAAATTTATGAAAAATTAGCTGTGAGTTTTAGGGAATTCCGGGTAACCGCCGCAATTATGCGAAAATCTTAAAGGATATGGGGCAATATTAGTGACTATAAAATAAAGAGACGACTTAATCCCTTCCCGACCTAGTATGCATTCTCAAGGGAGCCAAGAAATTAAACGTTACGACCAAATAAAAGACAAAAACTTTAAAATAAAAAAATTACTCAAAGAAGCTATATTGTCGAAAAATGTGAAGTTAAGTCTTAAAAATAATCTCAAAATCAATAAATATGATGAAAAAATTACATACAAATCGGATTTCCGTCCATTTATGTCCCTGATTATATAATAACTTTTTCTTGTACTTAGCAAAAATTGGCTTTGGCAACTTAAATTTTTTACTTATATATGTACATAAGTCACATAAATTTTAGGTAAATTTCTCTTTTTTTTCTGTACCTATACGTGCATATATACATATACATACTAATGTTTTAATTGAAATACTTATGTCGGATTTCCACTAGGCATTGAAATAATTAAAATGTATGCCAATTAAAAATTTGCTATGTGGAAACGAACTTAACGACTACTTTTATAAAAGTAATTGTACTTTAATGCCCATTAAAAATTTGGCAATAAATAGTATTTTTCCGGATAAAGTTATTTATACACCAAGCAACTTTGATTCCCTAAATGGCTTCGAAGGAATACCAATGGCTTGCCAACACAAAATTGTATTTCCTGCTTATCACGATGCATAACATTAAGTATGTACATATGCCTGTTGATATACGCATTTAATAAATATATGAACATACAATGTACGTAAGCTTTCCCGGAACGGCATATGAATAAACAATGCCATTTTGATAACTTAATCACATTTGAATTGTCAAAAGCCATCATTGAATGGATTAATCGAGATGAGTTGCACTGTTGCGCACAGATTGCATAACATATCTACATACATACTATGTATGCTATTGAAAATGATTGTATGTATATATTTACATATGTACAGATGTATGTGTGCTAGCAAAAAATAGCTCATGCTGTTAAAAGTTTCTCGGTATTATACAATAAAAATTACGGCATTCAGCTCAAGTTGCATTTTATACAAAATACACATACACTTACATAAGCACACACTACTTATGTATATTTGCACACATATGTGACCAAAACTATGTAAATCGAATTATGATAGACCGGCTGCGGTACTTAAGTAGCATTGTTTTATAAAATTTGTTATGAAAAAAAAATGAGCTTAATGCATTTAAAGCGCTTAAGTACAGGCATTTTAATCACTCAAGCGGATTTTGTGTGTGTGTGTGTAATTAAGATTCAGAAATTTCATTATTTAAAGTGTGTGTAGCTCGTGTTGCTAGGGTTGAAGTGATTCAAAAAGCCTGCCTATGTATGTATGCATTTGCATTTCCATATATTCAACCGCAAATATTTACAAATAAGGGTACTGGTTTATTGAAAGTAGAGGGGATGTCTGAAGAGCGCAGATTTTTGGTGTTTTAGTTGTAAGGCTCTTGTACAAATGGGGCTAAATAAAGAGGGCCTCGAACGTTAGTTCGAATGTAGATTAAATATGTATACCTAAGTTCTTATATAAATACAAAACAAAATTTTGTAACTTCAAATTATGGTGGCAGAAACGCACTCGAAGAGTTGCCATTGATTGCCTGTCTATAAAAGTGACCGCTATTAAGGTTTTTTCACTCTGTCTAATTCAACGGCACCTGTCGTCAAATAAATGAAAACACTTTATCAAAAGGAATCGATTGATTTTGATCAGGAGAGTCGTGTATATACGCTGCTAAATCGGCTATCTGTTTGATTTTGGCCTATAAAATCATCGGAAAAAGAATTGATAAAAGAGATAAAGTTTTGGCGTCAAAATATGAAGTGGTGAAACCCAGCCTTTAGAAAAAAACACTTAGTTTTTGGGATGGTGCTTAATTTAGAGATCGAACCTTTGTTCTGCCGTGTGGTAGTACGCAACTATAACCATTCGACCATAGCGACTGCCATAAAGGAAAGCAATGTCTCCAGAGGAAAATTAATTGTCCCTCAAACAAGCGATTTCATATTGAACGACTAAAACCTAAATTAATAAAATATAGGGAATACTCTGAACCGAATTTGAATTCATGAAAATGCCACTTTTTAAACCTTTTGTTTATTAAAAACTACTACTGAATTAATAAGTATAAATTTTGTTCTCAAAAATATGTTGTAAGGGTAGATAAATTTAGGAAACTGCTTAAATCTATTCATTCTTTTTGAATAAAGCAATTTGTTTATTGCACTAACTTTCGCTATATTTAAACATTTTTACTGCTGAATGGGAGTGCTTTCAAAATACATATATCTTGAGCCTGTGGCTTAATGTTATTAGGCAAAGAAAATTTATTGAATGAGATTTTGAAAAAGCGGCAATTTTTTGCAAATATCTCTGGCGCCAATCATATTTACTCTTCATGTGTCATATTAGCAAACCTTGTGCCCTGTGTGGAAAATCTCTAGTTCTGAATTGGTGCGATAAATCTATTTCGGATGCAAACAACTGGCGAATTTAACACAGCAATGTCCCAGGAAGTGGAAATTGTCACCCCTCTGCATTAAATTTTCTTCAGATCGGAACCATTCCTACATATATATATATATATACGACAGATGAGATCTAGTTCGTTCTGCATCTCTTTTTCTATAGTACCAGTTCTAAATTCGTAACCTAAAAGTTTTGTTTTTTTTTTCTTCTTTAGGACTTATTACTTTTTCTGTGGCTATTTTGGACTTAGCACATTTACGTATCACTGAACAGAAACGCTTAGAAATCAAATGCGTAGTTCGATCTTTTAGCAAATTGGTCTTACTTCTTGCATCAAAATTTAACTTTTTGGAAAAAACTTAGCAGCAACTTTTCACTCTTCGCTAGCGATATGTACTTTTTTAAAAGTTAATTAAAATATCATTATTTTCTTTTTGAGTGCAATATATCGCTGCTTTTGAACTGGATGGCATCTTGTTACTATCGAACTGTTTCGTTTTTGGCGATAACGATCTATTACGGAACTAGAAATTTGGTTTCGGGGTTTCTCTGCAGGGTAATTATATAATGAGTCACATGCACTCCACTGCGTCATCAATTACACTGAGAAAAGTGTTTAGTTACCTTAACTAAATATGTTCTTCTCAACACATGATTTGGTTATATTATATTATTTGGTTATAAATAGTTACCAAATCATGTGTTGAGCGAAATATATTTGAATGGCTTTTATCTGGGTGTAGCTAGACGCATCCCAAAAAAAAGTCTACGTGAGTATTATTGGTGGCAAAAGTTCGTCGATGCTCTACGGTCAGCTGGCAACTAATGGCTGCCATTATATTACTATTTACTCGATGCCATATACATATGCATGTATGTATAGATGCCAGCATAAATTCTTGTTTTCGTCGCACCAAAAAAATGTTTATAGATTAAAATCTAAAATTAAAAAATTAATATTGTAATTTTTTTTAGCCCAAAGTAGCTCCCGATAATGCTAGGATAAACTAGTGATTGGTTTCACATCGCTCATTGCATTTTTGAATAACAAGTTATCCTATTTGATTGAACGATCCTAGCATTTGCGCAGCTTTTTGTTAATTACGACCGTATAATCCACTGATTTTAACGTAAAAACTTTCTCTGCGACACAATTTTTATATGCAGGTATTACAAAAAAATTCTTCATTAAAATCTAACCATTTCCAATAACGTTTGCAAACATTTTATCCTGTTTTTTTACATAAATTTCATTTTGTGCCTTTCTAAAAATTTTTTCTCGCATTGAGCCACATCAAAAAAAAAATTAAAAATTCCTGAACAAAGCTCGATTGCGTTGGCCAATATATTGGGTTATGCTACGTAAATTAAGTCTCGATTAACTAAGCGTTTAGTTAAATTTTTCAAGTCTCCGAAAAATATTTTTAATCTACTGTGATTAAAATTTCATTCTACATACATCGCACTACAGATATTTTTGCATGTTTTTCACGTAGATTATCAATATTTCTTATTCATATTTATTTCGGACTTTTTATAATTAATTTTCTCATCTACCAAAAAATTATTTAAAAATGTTTTTGACATTTTAAATACTTTCATGATGACCGACTTTTCTGTGGCAGCTAACGTTGCGTATCGGTACGCAGTGATCCAACTGACGTCCATACATATGTACTTACATAAATACGTTTATTTAAGCTACATACATATTTTTTCATATGTATGAACGTGTGCTTCATGCCAACAGGAATTTATCAATTAACATTTTTGTCTTTATTAATTCCTGGCTTTTGCCATTTTTCATGCTAAGCAGTGTACTTATATACTTACACGAAAGCAGCATATGCCATAAATTTTAATGGCATACAATTACAAAATTATAAAATCATCGTATGATGGCATAAGAAAATAATGAAAAGTCTTAAATTGTTAAGCGCATGAAAAATTCAAAGCGAGTGTTTGGAATTTTTCTTATTACATAATTATTCTGCGCTTAAATTAAAAGCTCTTTATGTTTTATTCTACCTAAAGCCAGTACAAGTAAGCGAATTAATTTTTAATGATTATACTTGTAAGCACTGTTGAGGTTTTATGTACATGTTTACTATACAAATACACACACATATGTTCACACATACTTAGGCATAGATTTACTTTAACTACATATTCGCGCAAGTTTTCTTCAATTAATTTTTCACGAAAAGCCAGCGGGCAATTTAAGTTATGCGCTTTTTGCCTTATCGTATTTTCACTTGTTTTTTGCGGGCGGCAGAAACGAAGTTCTAAGTTTGTACATAAATACATACTTACTAAAATGTGTATTTTAATATTTTGCGCTTTAAAAATTACGTTTTTTCAACAATAAATTTACTACTTTTCCTATGAATTCAATGACAAAATTACTGGAATGCCTTAATTTATCAATAAACTTGTTCCCTGGCCGCATTTGCAAATCAATCGAATTTGAAAAACGAAATTGATATTGCTATTTACTTTGATATTCTACGAATTGAACAATTTTAAATTTTTCAGTTGCATAATAAATTTTTATAAATTTCTTGTTAATTTTTTATTGAGTTTCACATGAAATTTAATAACAAATTTTGGTGTGGCAAATGTTAAGGCTATATTTGATAGACTTTTTATGCTGACTACGAATCCGTAAGTTAAAGTTTCCACCAACTCGAGATTTTGAAAAAAAAACGGGGTCAAGGTGTCAAAAAATCGCGTTTCTTGTAATATTTTTTTTTTTCAACAGTAAAATTTTCCAATTTTTTTTTTTTATTTCTAAATAAATGAGTATAAGTGACCACCTGGTCAAAGTGTAGGTATATTATTTTCTAAATTAAATAATCCCAACGGTCTTACCCTCCTTGTTTTTTGTGTCGAGTCGTGGAAACAGGAGTTTGTTAAATGTCGAGATCTAAAACTATTTAGCTACAGAATCAAATTGATCAGCTGATTGGATATACTAAAGATAGTATTTCAATTATTGGGAGTGGAAATCTTGTATATATATAATCCAGGTCATCGGATCTACACCGTTCGTTTGATCTTCAAAAATGAGGTGTCAAATTAAAAGGTTTTGGCTGTAAATGTGCAATAAGGTTGTACTTTTTTGAAAAGGGCTGCCACCTGTTAAACATTTAAATTCAAATTATTTAATAATCAATACCATCAGATCCGCACCGTTCGTACGATTGTCAAAAGTGATGTGGCTTAAGGTGCAAATGTTGAATAAGGTTTCACTTTTTCAAAGAGTTGCCACCTGCTAAAAAATTACGCTCAAATTATTTAAACAGTGAAATTAATTGTTACAATGTGGGTTTCAACCGAAATGGGTTTGAAAAGGCTTTATATTTTAGCTACGTGTATATGTTATATGAAATATTAAAAGTGGATGTCATATGAAAGAGTTTAAAGAAATATTTAGTTTGACAATTCGAGTATTTTTGATTTTTGAGGATTTCCCCAGTTTAAAAAGTTTAATTCAAATAATTTAATAATTTAAATGAATTATTATAAGATCAAGTTATCAATGGAAATGGATTTAAAATACTTTATTTCGGAACTACATTTAGGCGGGTTGCCACGTGTTTAAAAAATCAGATTCGACGTCAGTTAATTGAAATATTTGTAACAATGTCAGACGAATGATTATGATGATTTAGGAAATTTTATTTCGAAAATAATTTTAAAGAGGGTTGCCACCTGTTTTGAAAATCGCATTTAGTTTAATTCTACATATATAAATTACACTTTGAAATATGGGTATCAAACGAACGAATCTTTAAATTGAACATTTACAATTTTTTAGGGTGTCAGAAGAGGGTTTTCACCTGTTGAAAAAAGTAAATTTCAATTATTTAATAAGTTAATTGGATTGTCAAAGATGGATATCCATTAAAATGGGTGTGAAAATAATTTATTTCTGAACTGTATTTAGAAGAGTTGCCATGTGCATAATAAATCAAATTCGACTTAATTCATCAGTTAATTGAAATATGTATCACAATGGCAAACGATAAAAAGATTTTAGTCTGAAAATACTTTTAAATGGGTTGCCACATGTTTGAAAAGTCGAATTTGTTTTACTTATACATAAGTTAAAGGAATTACCAAAATATTAGTAATAAACGAATGAGTTTTAAGAAAACTTTAGGTTGATATCATTTGTAATTAGGGTTGCCACCTTTTTTTTTTTGAAGGTCATCACATCTGCACCGTTTTTCGAATTTCCAAAATGAGAAGTCAAAGTAACGAATTTTGATCCTACATAGATATGCAATAAGGTTTTATTTTTGAAGTTTGAATTTTTTAGCGGTACAGGGAGATTTGAAATTTTATGAAATGAAAACCGACACCATGCGAGACCTCTCATTACTCATAAATGGTTTAGATGAATCATTAGGAATATGTTTGAGCATTAATGTAAGCCTAAGTGAAACGTGCTATCACTTTCTGTTTTTTTTTTGCTAGAGCTTCTTAGATGTTGCAAAAAACGCGTTTTTTACATTTTGACCTCGTTTATCGCATAATCTGGAGCTGATGGAAAAAAGAGCAAAGTCTATTAGGAAAGCAGAAAAAAGTCTCTCAGAAACAGCTTTAACATTTACCGCATCTGAATAAGTGTTTCCTTGTGATATACATAAATAACTAAGATTATTAGAGAATGCTATGAATTTCATTCCTCCAGTATATATCTAACATTTTGCAATTTCAATAGAAAATTTAATCATCCTAAAGCTATGCTTTAAATTTCAGATCCTTTCTGTTAAAATCGGTCATAGCCCGATAGCAATTTTCTAAAATAGCATCATAATCATACAAATAACAAGCGCACTAAGCACTCGAACCTAGATACATACATACGTTCATAAGTCTACCTAACCATCACCCACCACCACCATGGTCACCATGGCGTATAGTCAACATTTTTAATAATTTATTAATTAGCCAACAATTTGATGCTTGAATTTAATGCCTACTAAGTACCTACCCAGTGCATTCTAGGTTTGGACGAATCTGCTGTGGTTAGGTACAAAGAAAAATCTTTAATCATCCTTAACTACCGGGAAATCCCATCTTCTTCATACTTTTCAAATATTGTGCTAGCAGGTATGCAAATCTAATACTCAAAATTCTGCAAAGCTATTAATAAAGTGTTTGGATGCACAAAACCGAATACCTGCTGTGTTAGACTACGAAAAATCTTAATCATCCTTAACTACGGGAATTGCAGTATCGAGGGTATGAAACTTTGGTTAGGCGTGTTATATACCGTTGGAAAGGTAATTGTATATACCTTCTCATATAAGTTTTATTTTCAGGTTTCAGTGACACTTACACAATAATACGAAAAAAAGAAGACAATAGGTCATATATTAAAAAAAACCGCTGTTTCGAGTTACTAAACGCTAATTTTGATTGATAAACAAGTCGCATCCCACTAAGCGACCACAAAGCTCTTAAAGAAAAATACCTAAGCTTTCTTTTGAGCAAAAAAAACTTAAAAAAAATACCTTTTTGAAAAAAACATAAGTTATTTTTTATTAAAAAAAAAATTTTTCAAAAAA
>NW_016164187.1:26283-32851 GCF_001687245.7 Rhagoletis zephyria | reverse complement strand
TGTATGAAATATCAGTCAGCAGAAAAGAGTGTTACTCATACGCCACGTAGACCTGAGTAGGTAGAGCCTTTGCATCGAAATCAAGAGTTGTGAGAAATGATTAATTAATTTCTCAAAAACTATAAGGGCAATCGAAAAGTGATATATATGTACATATATATAGTTTATGAAAAATTTCATTTGCTTTCATTTCCCGTATCTCGTATTACGATTATTCAATTGGTTCGTAAAATATAGTAACGGTAAATTGCAAATATCTCGAAAAGTTGTCCATAGAAAAAAAAAATGATCTCGATTTTCGGAATCGTCGAGGAATTCAACATGTGAATTGGATAGTGGCGTCCACAGAACATTTTTGCTGTAAACCAGTGTTATATATAAAATTAATTAATTAAAAAAAAAAATTCGGTTTAAAACAATGTAATCTAAAACTTTAAAGAAAATTAATTTAAAAAAAGGAAGTAAAATATAAAAAAAAATCTATCTAAAAGGGGAAAAATGTATTTAAAAAAAATACGGAAAAAGGAAAAAAAAAACGTTGGGCCGTAAGTGAACTAACTTCGTTTTATTTAGACTAAATAAATGTATCAGACAAGCCTTTCATAAAACTAAATTTTCACAAAATACAAACTGATCGGGCATATATAAATAAAGAAAAAAAATTATTACAAAAGAAAAATATAAATAAATAAAAATAAAAATAAAATAAAAGAAAAAAATATTTAGCTAACAAACAAATCGCTTTACTCACTCGGCCATTACCACGGTTACCACAGCGCGACAAAAAGGGTATACACACACATATACATATATGTATCTTGTCTACTGTCTATTAACTGTCTTACTTTACTATCTTTGCTAGAACTGCCCATTTCCGATTTCCGCTTATGTGGTGTGTATTGACTCTTGTTCAAGTAGCACTTGATACTGCAGATTCAGTACCTCATCAATTCAGAAATATAATTAATTTGTAACTTACTTCGCAGAGCTGAGAGGAAATAAAGTGAGTTGAGTTAATGTGATTTAAGGAGATATGAGCTAAGGTGACTAACAAAGGTGAGTTAAATAGAGATGATCTGCGTTGAAGCGATGTGAGTTGAAATGAACCGAGTTGAGATGAGTTGAGTTGAGATGAGTTGAGATAAGTTAAGGTGAACTGAGGGGGGATGGGTTAAGGTGTGGTGAGGTGAGGGTAGTTGAACTGAGCTGAGCAACATAACGTGACATAACTTATCTTAATCTTCAGTTTTATCTTGAACTCTATCCTTATCTTCTTTTTTACTTCCCACTTTCGTATGAAGTATGTACATACTTCGTAGCATTCCGAACTCGGATTTTCTGAGCTTTGTAGGATTTAAGGCCATCTTTCCATTTCACTTTACGGACAAATGATTAGGAGGCGAATTTTTGTGCTTTTTCTTCTGTTCGAAATATTTGGATTTATTTTAAAAGGGTCCTGTTTAGGTCTCTAAATATACATTCTATCTAACAGATCCCACCTTTCGTTCAATGTTTATATTGCCAAAATATCTTGGGGAAATTACCTGATCTAGAAAAGCGGCAAATAGGCCCGCAATCAATGACCCAAATTAAGTTTACGTGTTTCGGCGATTTTTTGTGTCATTTCAAAACTTGAGATTTTGCATACAGTGAAATCTACATCAATATGTTCTTGAAAAAATTTATTTACACTAATGTATCAGTCTTTTAAGTGAAATTAAAAGTAAAAGAGCCTGGATTTGCAATGTAACTCAACAATCTGTAAATGCTAATGAACCCACCAATTCCCATTGGCTTCAAACGCTTTCGATTATCAGTTTCAGTGGCCCACCTGCCCAAAAGTCAAAACAAACAGTAGCAATGAACAAACATATATACAGATTACGATTGGCTGTATAACTTAAACTTTAAAGGAGCGCACTTAATTGAATCACGAAACTTCGGAAGTTTTTCATACCCTGCCTTCTTTATAAAATCCTTAGCAAGCGCTGTCTGTCTACACAAAAAAAATTGTTTGTACATTAATATGTATGTATGTATGTATATATTTTTTTTTGAATGCTGCTGTAGGAGAAGAGGGAGAATAATCAGCTACTCTCGGCGGAGAAGAGGGCACGTCTCCACTGCTGTCTACTGACTGTGTTTGTATTTGTCATCTAAGCAGTCTTGCGTTTTATTATTAATAAAACAGTACTAAAACAGTACAGTGGTGGCCACATAATTAGGGACACTACTTCTTTGTATAAATAGTTTATACTGCAACAAAGACTGTGTAAATCAAAGTTTCAAACTTTGTACTGGATGTATAAAAACTCTCCAAACTTCAAAAATGATCCTCAAAATTTCAAACTTTGAAATAAGAATTATTATTAAATTATTGTTTGCTAATTGTTGCCTATTTTCTTTCATATTAATCAATTTTCCAGCATACTTTTTAGTATAAGTATATTGAAAAATAAATAAAAAGTGGGTAGACCATTGGCTTTGTAAGTGACCGCAATGAAGAAGTCTGATGAGGAGATGTGGTGACCTCCAAAATAGCAGCTATAACTTCTACCATTTATAAAATATTGTTGTTTTTTTTTCCACAATAATTTTTCATATAAAACGGCCTCAATCTCAATAAAAATAGTTTAAAAATAAATTACATAAACAACATAAATGGTCAAAACTTGTAAAGAAGTACTTGACCTAATTATATGGCCACCACTGTATGTATATGTATATTTCCATGTATGCGCGAGTGTATATAGCGGCTTTAATTTTTACTGTCTCCTAAAGAAATACAAATATTCACGAAATTTCAGGCATTCGCCCGTGAACGTAAGTTTAATATTAATTTAGGACAAAATTAGCCGCGAGCTAGTCTTTGTTATTCCTCTTTGTATATATTCGTTCTTAGGCGCTTTACCGTTTCTTATTTATCGTGTTTAACTGTTTTTTATTGTAATGCAGGTGATTTTTGTTTACTTGCCCCTTGTAAATAAATTTGCACTTAAAGACCGACTCGCTCGCCGTATGATAGAAGAAAGTTTGTAGCAACTCTCCTTAGTTTGAAAGCTTAATGCTAGTATAGGGCTGCCAGATGTCCTGGTTTTAGAAAATTGTCCTCTTGTCCTGGTCCATACCTAAATTGTCCTGGTTTGTAATGAAGGTCAATACAGACGCCCATTTCATTTTTGGCCGATCTTTGCTATGAAAAAAGGTTAAGATTTCTGTTATTAATAAAACAATCGATGACCAAAAGTTTTTCTAACATGTCGAACAATATCTGGTGAGTTTGTCTTCTTTGTTTTTAGTTTATTTGGTTAAAATCTTCCTTTTATCTTCAGGCGAATTCGAAAAATAGTGGGAGTTCCTGAACAGGTAGACGACTGACTGGGTCATACATATTACCCAGTAGATAATTTCAGGCATTAAAATCTCTTCTAAGAGACCTTTCTGAAAGTCATTCTTTTCTCCTTTGTTTTGTTTGTATAGAGTGGCCCATATTGAAATGCTACTGCTTTCGCTATCCAAAGAAGAGTTTATAGAAGGGCCTTTGTAGATACATACGTACTTCAGACGGCCTTTTGGGGAAGTTATTTTAAAGCTATTCGTTTTATTCATACAAATCATACTTCTTGAATGAATTTATTTATTTAAGGTTCATAAATATCAAATATGTATGTTTCATTGAGTTTTAAAAAGCTTACTGAATTTCAATTCTAAGAAAGAGCCCCTTCCATGAAGCCTGAAGGAAAGCACTTTTTCAGACTTTATTGGGTAAGTCTTTTAGAATGGCTTCAATTAAAATAGCCTATCCAAATTATCTTCTGTTTATGCATACATATACAAAAAAATTATCATGAAGCGCATTATAGGATATGTGGAAATTTGCTAATGGTGGCAAGGCAAGCATTCAAACCACGTTAAGGGCGCCAAACTTTTTTGCAATTTAGATCACAACCAGATCATCGTCAATCATTCAGCTGTACGTACGGATTGTGCCATAAAACTACATTTCTTATTAATATCAGAAATTACTTCAAAATTACTTCAATGCAACGCCAGAATCAAAGCAAATATATTTATAAGGAATATAATAATACCATATTTACTTGTATCTTCGTTTTTATTTGGATGATAGGTGGCCTGGTTGATGGGTTCAGGCTAATGGCAGCCCTATGCTAGTAGCTTTTTCCCAAATTTTTAATGGCCCCTTTTAAAGGTGGTTGAAAAGGTTTTCGTGAGAAAAAGTTTTCATTTTAAATTGGACTTACTAATTACGAGTTATCTGCAGCTTTATAAAATTTGCAACATTACAACAGCTTTTGTATACATACATACATATGTACTTACTACATGTACATATGTATGTATTTCCATGTACTACAAGGTACTGTTTCTCCTGGAAACCAGGCGCTGTATTTATTCTTATTCTTATTCTTATTCTCTTTACTTGCTAGTGCACAAACAGTGCCATTCAAAACAAGTTTTTACTTACCAACTGTTTTCAATATTTATCCGCTCTTCCTCCACCACCACTTTTCAATTCTTCGCTATTTTACCCTGCTTTTCGCAATCATTCTTAACGCTTTGCGTATTTTGCGCAATTGTGTGGCCACTCCTGCTCATGTTACATTTTCGCATTTCCATTTCGCCCGCTGCCTACGGTTATACTCATCAAAGTTGTGATTCATTCGAAATTTTCTTTTGAAATTTAACTTTGTTTTTAGCAAAACTGAATATTAAAATGAATTTAAATATTTTATAACAAACGTTGTGGAATTTGAGGAACTGGAGGGCCCCCATGAAGGGTTATGTAATCAGTTTTCTTGTATTTAACATAAGAAAATTTGTCAAAAAGTTCTTAAATTTCTTTGATGTTCAACCCAGATGCAAGAGCATTGATTCAAGCGGATGAAAATTAAATGAATGTTTTCCTCTAATCTTATTAACTAATTATATACGTAAAAGTTGGTACTTAAAACAAAATTTATTTTTATACTTTTGTATTCTTGATAAGTCCTTGCCTGGAAAACGCTCAGAGCGGCAGCATTGTATTTACTTAATTAGGAGGCTTTTTAATATAACAAAAGTCATCGAAAAACCGTCTGAAGAATAAAATTCAAATGTAATCTGCAAGCAAAATTTTACCTGTGGGTTTGTTGGTGTGTATATGTATATGTACTTGAGCAAGCTTACACACACACTTACCTTTTTACAAGCAAATTGAGTAGTTATTTGCGCTACCTATGCTCTTACATACATACAGTAGGCAGACTTTTACAAACTACTTATTGTGAATATAATTGGAATATCGTTTTTAAAGCAGCGGAAACGATTTGCGTCGTAACTCTCAAGTTTACAATTTATTGTGTGCGGCATACATGGCGTATGATTAACATTGCAATTGAGGAGTTAGATGCAATAAGAACACTTCTGTTAAACTGCTTTCTGAGATATTAGAGTTTAAAGGTTTGGATGCGTGATAACTTTTTTGTTATTGTTGATCAATTAATATTCATATTCATATTCTCATTCCACTTTATATACATATTAAAAAAATCTTATTTCCATATTATTGCTCAAAAATGGCGAAAAAGGTCGAAGGGAGCTATGCCCTTTTTGAATAAAATAAAAAAGTTGAAGATATGAAAATTTTTTTCAATACAATAGTGGACATGAACAACGCTATTTGCAAGGTAAAGAGAGAAAAATAAGTCAAAGCTATGCAAGAAGGGCACTGCGTTTACCTCCTTAATTCAAGCATTTTATATAGACAACTTTTTATGAATTAAGGTTAGGTCAATCGGCATATCAAGAGTGACCGACCTATTTATTTTTATTCTTATTTTTATTCAAATTTAAAATTTCTATAACCTACTTTTTTATAGTTTTTATTTGTTATACTTTTTATAATTTCTATATTGTTTTATAAAGGGTTCTTTTTAAATTTTTTATTTTTTGTATAGTTTTAATTGATGGTATGATTTTTATTTTCTGCATAACTTTTATTTGTATAATTGTTATTTTTTGTTTAATTTTCATTTATTAGATAATTATTTATTTTTGTATATATTTTATTTGTTGTATAATAGATATATATATTTTTTGCATAATTTAAATTTTTTGTATGTATGTTTGTTTTTTGTATAATTTTTATATTTGTATAATTTTCTAGTTTTTGTTGACTACAAAATCCGCTCGACTAAACCTTTCTCTTATTGGAAATTAAAATCGTAAAAAAGATTTTGAAAAAAAAATTTAACAAAAAATATACAGGATGAAAAGATAACGAGGCAGGTTCTGAAATTCACTTCCGAGTGAATTTCAATAAAATCCGCTTTGAATTCAAATTGGTAGGGGTTGAAATTCACTCGGAAGTGAATTGCAGAAGCTGCCTGAACACGATCTATATTATATATATAAAATTAAAACAACGAAAAACATAAAATCCAGCTGAAATAATCAGATATGAGTTGAAAATTTCATTTGGAAAATTGTGAAGAAATGCGTTAGAAGATTTAAAATGCAGGAATGAAAATTTTGCCGAAGAAAAAAAATTTAATTTACAGCAAATGTG
>NW_016164187.1:0-26258 GCF_001687245.7 Rhagoletis zephyria | reverse complement strand
CGACCTATTTATTTTTATTCTTATTTTTATTCAAATTTAAAATTTCTATAACCTACTTTTTTATAGTTTTTATTTGTTATACTTTTTATAATTTCTATATTGTTTTATAAAGGGTTCTTTTTAAATTTTTTATTTTTTGTATAGTTTTAATTGATGGTATGATTTTTATTTTCTGCATAACTTTTATTTGTATAATTGTTATTTTTTGTTTAATTTTCATTTATTAGATAATTATTTATTTTTGTATATATTTTATTTGTTGTATAATAGATATATATATTTTTTGCATAATTTAAATTTTTTGTATGTATGTTTGTTTTTTGTATAATTTTTATATTTGTATAATTTTCTAGTTTTTGTTGACTACAAAATCCGCTCGACTAAACCTTTCTCTTATTGGAAATTAAAATCGTAAAAAAGATTTTGAAAAAAAAATTTAACAAAAAATATACAGGATGAAAAGATAACGAGGCAGGTTCTGAAATTCACTTCCGAGTGAATTTCAATAAAATCCGCTTTGAATTCAAATTGGTAGGGGTTGAAATTCACTCGGAAGTGAATTGCAGAAGCTGCCTGAACACGATCTATATTATATATATAAAATTAAAACAACGAAAAACATAAAATCCAGCTGAAATAATCAGATATGAGTTGAAAATTTCATTTGGAAAATTGTGAAGAAATGCGTTAGAAGATTTAAAATGCAGGAATGAAAATTTTGCCGAAGAAAAAAAATTTAATTTACAGCAAATGTGTGGAATTTGGACTTGACTAAAGAAATATGTATGTACTATGTATTTACAAATAATCTAAAACAAAAATTCCATACTAAATTTTAAACCGGTCACAATCATTATTAGCCTGTTCGTTGCAATCCCTTGAACTCACAAAATTACATTGACTACTTACCCTCTTTGACTTTCAGTCAAACTCATTTTTTTTGTTGTTGTTGTTGCTAACGTTGAGAGCGTCTTATCCTTAATTATTACTCGAATTATTCACATAATTATCTGAAGATTTTGCATTATCATATCTGTCAGGCATAAGTATTTAACATTCAGCGCTAATTGACAGCTTAACCTCAACCTCTCCTAGTGCTGTAGAGGCACTCTGCTGATGCACTTACCAACAATGCTACTCTAAAGCAGAGATAATTTTTTGAATTATTAATTGCTTCCTATCGTTGACTGACTAAATGAATAAGTAGTTGCAACTCAGCTAAATAATAGAAGCTATAGAATGCAATTCAAATTGTATGTGCCTCGTAAAAGGATGAGAGAGCTTTGGGCTTTAGTGTGGCTTCATCTAAAATTTACGAAAGCTCGTGCACTTGGGCTGTGAATTGTTAGTTGTTGTAGTAGTCACAAAATTTGCAGGGAACGAAGGGGGGGGGGGCAACAACTAAACAGCGGGACCTTCAGGATGACGAAATACAGACATGTTTACTTACATATGTATGTATATGTTTGTAGTATGTATATATGTTTGTTTGTAAGTACATTTGGGAATAGAGCGAGCTGGAGTAAATAAGGAAGGGTTCATGTACATACTTACATATGCATATTAGCAGATAGGTGTATACTTATATATACATACAGTGACTCAAACAAGTGACCACGTGTTAATTTTTTTTAAATATTCATAATTTTTTTGAGTTAAATTTTGTCTCTATATAAAAATATTGTCCAAAATTTAACCAAAACCATATAAATCACAGTTTCAAACCTTTTTAAAATATTTACGAATATTCACCAAATTTCATCGAAATTTCAACTTTGAAATCCGAATTTTTGAACATTTTGGGGTATGCAGTCTTATAGCTCATACAGTTTAAGTACAGTAGTTAAGTACAATTTTACAATACAATACAAACGGCTAAAAAATCCCGTTTATTTTTGAGATTTTTTTTTCCCCTTTTTTACATATAAGCATGCATTTCTTATAAAATCAAATACGGGAAGACCGTCGCAATAAAATTAAAAAAAAAAAAATCAACGCTAGAAAAAGCAATAAAAAAAATTTCTAAAAAGTCAACGCGATTTTCCTTCTGGTCGAAACTTGCACTTAATTAAACTAGTAATTGTATGAGCTACAATACTGTATACCCAAAAATGTTCTAAATTTTGTATAAAGTTTAAAACTGTGATTTATATGGTTTTGGTTAAAGATTGAGCGAAAAAACAACGTAAAATAAGAAAGTAACAAAAACAACATTAAGATAAGTTAAGAAAATCAAAACGTAGTCACTTGTTTGTGTCACTGTATGCATGTGCATCCTGAGTACTCAGCCTACTAGTTTAGTATCTATAGTACATATGGCTCTAGCATTTATTTTTGTTGCACTGCGCTTGTAATTTAGTTAGTTAGCACATTGTACTTATGTGCTCCATTTAGATTTGAAATTCTGCCTCTCAGCAAACTGACAGTGAGTCTAACAGACAATTGGATAGCAAAATGTGTGTAAAGCAAACCGGGGAATAGAAAATGTTATGAAAAGTTATGCCATCGTTGATGGCGAAATGCGAGCTGAAATCTCATTGAAACTAGAATGCGAGCTGTCGTTAACCGCTTTTCCCAATTCAACACCACATATAGATGCATAACCATTCATTCGAGGGGTGTTCCTTCAGTTTTGCGACATAGCAACACTGAAGAAATTCGATGGAGGTGAGTCATGTGCTGTGTATAACTGCAACACTGCGGGCTCTGCCCACATTCTATCTATGTGCCGGAACTAAACAGTAGTCGTCTGCATTGGTCTCTCAAGTTGAATCTAAAACAAGAAAAATGTAAAATTATTTACTGAGCAACCCTCGTACATATGCAAATATTGAAGGAAGGATGGCATAAAATGCATATACATGCATACTTGGAAAGAGGAGAAATCCTAAAAATGATACGAGTATTTCCCAAGGTTAAAGAAATAAAATTAGACTGCGTATTGGATCAACGCTATGGTAAAATACGATAAGATGCTCTGATGCCATTATTTTTTATTTGTTTTTTTTTTTTGCGTGATTATCTACAAAAATTACGTCACTGGAAGCCAACAACTAAGAAAAGTGGTTTTTGATAGCCTTCAAAAAATTGGGTCTCGATATATCCTTCCGAAATGCGTTTAGCCTAATTTCAAGACCTGACGTACCGATACTCATACTTTTTTTTTACTAATAATCTTTAGCATCTACATTTCAAAGTGAATTTTTTGGTAAGAAAATAGGAAAGTACCAAATAAATGAGAGACTCAACTACGTCAAAAGGTGAGAATTGGCCAACGTTCGTTTGTTCCGGCGACATAAGGGTTGCGAAACTGCCGCTCCGTATGCAAACACGCAAAGTTGCATCTCTCAGCGGAACCTACGCAAAGTACCCATTCTGACTGCGCCATTATGTATACAGTAAAGTTTTTCGTAGCAAATTTTAATTTCTCATTCCTACCTTTTCTTGACCTTTATTTTTAAGAATTCCATGTACATAAGTTTAATTAAAAGGTCAGCTAGCTAGCTTAAAATGTTCTACGAAATTGCTATGCTAAGCGGAAACTTTAATTAAGGGTCACCGAAAAAAAATCATGCGATTAAACCTGGGCCAAATTAATGCATGCTTGTGTAAATTAAGAAGTAATGGGCATATATATAATATCCATTTAAAATATACACTGGCGGCAAAAAGTATTGGCACAGCAGCTTATTTACAGTATATGCACCAATTTTTATTGTAATATTTTTCCGACAATTTTTTATAAAAATATGGTTCGTTCCACAACAAAAAACATCAAAATATAATTTCCAAAACTTTGCGTAAAACTCGCGAAAATTCAACAAATTTTCCACTTCTTATTAAATTTTTTTTTTGATGATGCAGATTTGTAGCCCATTAAATTCTAGTATAAAAATGGCATGTTAGTCAAAATCGCATTGATTTTGGGATTTTTTTTTTTGTTGAAGGTGTTCTGTATTTTTTTTATATATGTTACGTATTTTCGATTTTTTTTTTTGTATGGAAGAGGTTGTGGGAAAAAATTGCCAAAAATCAACGGTAATTCGTAGCTACTTAAATTCTACTTTATTACAATAAAATTGATTCGGCTGCAAATCTGCATACTCCGAAAATTTTAAAAAAAATTTGATTAGAAAGTTGAAAATTTGCATGAAAATTTGAATGAAAATTAGCTGAATTTTCGCAAGGATTGCACAAGGCTTGGAAATTATATTTTTATGTTTCTTGTTGTGCAATGAACCATTTTTTTATAAAAAAAATATCCGAAAAATATTACAACGCAAAAGCATCTTTGCCAATACTTTTGTTAATCGAAAATCTCATTGACTATAAAACTGCACACCTACCCAAAAAATTTCTAACAATTTAAATTGAAAAGTTCGAAATCTTGATACATTTTTTTTATACTTTTCTAAATTTTGTATAAATATTGAAACTTTGTGGTGTTGTCAGCGGTCTCGGTGAAATTAATTGGCCACCTCGGAGCTGCGATTTAATGCCGATGTAAATTTTTTTTATGGGGTGTCGTGAAGGACCGAACATTTAGCAAGCTATTCGTGAGGAACCATCACCAAGATTATTAGGAAAGCTGGGTAAAAACTATGCGTTATTGCGAAGCCAGTATGTGCCAATAATATATCGAATCATTGATTTTTGGGTACCAGCCTTTATTATTTTTCGATCCGGAGACATCATTCATATTGCTGGAACCTACTGCTGCAGACTACCATGTTTCGGGCCCCGGCGACATCGATTTTAATATCGGGAAGAGGGCAGCGTTCGTATGCTCGCTCCAAGTATTCAGTTCTTTGATTGTCTCCTCCTTTCATTTGGGTGTGGGGACGTAAACAAACGTGATAACTAAATTTCCCTCTCTTTCTGCTGTAACCCAAACCTTCACAGGGGCTGGTTACTGCTTCTCGCACATGGATTGCCTCTGGTTATCCAGGCTGCGCGAACGTGGGCGCAAGAGTAGGCATCGAGTTTAGAAGATGTTCACTAAACCCTTTTGCACTCACATTTAAGGTTACCTTCGTTAAAAAAAAACTAAAATTAAACTTTTTCTAAAGACCTGCACCACCGCGAGTTTTTTGAATCAATGACCTCCGATCACAATAATAATAATAAAACAAAAAAAAGTGTTTTTACTATATGAATTATAAATGAGCCACTGCAATGATTGCGGGCGGACGTATTAAACGACCACTTAAATGAAATTCATTTATAATTGCTGGCTAACAAGTTGGGAGTGCTGTGTCGATGTGTACTTTCCATTCGTAAATTTTCTTCTTCCACTTCATATTTTTTGTATTGTATTATGTACTTAGATATTGTCGTGTGGCAAAGCACGCATCCATGAGAAAAACATGTATGCAAAGAAGCTAACATTTTGACGACTAGCGTAAAGCGATAAGCGTAACCAGCAATCTCCGTAACACACGCAAATTTGCGTGCCTTAACACTTTCCTAATGGCGCTGTAACAAAAAAAAAAAAACTTAGCATTTTAATACAGAACAGAAGTCAAATAACGGAGACAGAAAAGTTCCACACGCACGCTAGCAGTCAACAAAATTAAGCAAAAAGCTGGCCTTTCAGCTAGGTTAGTGCCGTTGTCAGTGGGCCTAGTAGACAACACTGCGGAACTGGCAATCAGTCCGTTTGGTTAATGTCAGATTAGTTATTTAGTTATCTCATAACAAATATGAAAGCTTCGGCTCACTCTGTGAAAGTAACGGAAAATCACACGTCGCTCAGACCAATGCTCACGCGACGCGCACAGTGTGTTTTTTGAACTCTCCATGTGAATTAATCGTAGGGAATGGCTGGCGTGTTAATTTGCTAATTTAGGCACGCAAGAGTCAGAGGCGCCGCACAGTGGGGCAAAAAAAGTTGCTGTGGACAAATTACTTTTGAGAGCCCAAATATGAACCGATTTCAAGTTTCTTTTTTTGTAAATAAAAGATAATAAAATTTCGTGTCGATCTATCCGTGGCTATTTTTTAAAAAAAGCTCTGGTTTTTTATTTATGTTCAAAAATGAAAGAAAAAAAATTTTACGTTTAAATGCTTCCACTTTTTTTTTGAAAATACTTGAAATTAATTTCAAATGTCTGCAATTATTAAAAAATTATTCATAAACATTTTTCCGTAGGATAGATTTAATTAAAAAATGTATTTCATCTGTTATCTTTACTAATATATAGGATTTTGAAAGCTGTTTTTTTCGTTTTTTTTTCTGTTCGAAAAACTCTATAATAGATTAACAGCAATTTTAATATATGTATCAAGAGGGCGTGACACCTCCCATACAAACTGAAGTTTTCACACAACATATCTCTTGAAGTATTCATGGTGGTGTAATTTGGTATAGAAATTATAGAAATAGAAATAGAAATATAGAATATAGAAAAATGGGAGTTATTGAAAAAGGAGGCGTGGCACCTTCCATACAAACTGAATTTCTCACACCACACCACTCACATTATAATGTATATGTATATATAGCACTATAGCGAACTTGTTATTCGAGTGAAATGAAATTGTGAGAAGGATGCACAGCTGCATGCAAATGAAAAAAACAAACACAATCAAAAATGCATTATTTAGATTGAGGTGTTAATTTTTTTTTCGATTTCTAAACAGTGGAATCGTTCCTCGTCTCAAAATCTATAATATTAGAGTCATAAAACATACAAAAAAATTTTGTTTGGAACAAATCCGGTGGATTTTGCATGTTTTTTTTTTAGGTCAAGGAGTAATTGTGAGCCAATGGCAGAAAGCGATTAATTCGCCTGGAGTGTTCAAAAAGCACACTGTGCGGCGCCTCTGACTCTCGCGTGCATAAATTAGCAAATTAACACGCCAGCCATTCCCACGTAGATAGGAATGAAAAGATACGAGTAAATGCAAGTACATATTCGATACTTTTTGTTCGATAACAAGTAATTTTGGTATCGATACTTCTGAAGCAAGTAAGTTCTGTATCGAAACCCGATAACAAGGCTAATTTTCTTTCGTATTTTTGCCTCCACTAATTTTAATCGCCCAGTGCTTTATGACTTTTTAAACGCCAGCGATCTTCAAGCATTGAATATGTTATTTTTTTTCCTGAAACCAGTATGCAATGAACTTTTTTAACAGATATTTTTGCCGTTCTTTCATCAAGGAATCCATTTTCATGGCCGCAAAAACCAAAAAATTTATTTAAAATATTTTATTACTTTTTGTTAATGCACGCTGTGCTTAAGTCAAAAGAACAAAAATCCAAAGATTTTCCTTTTGAAGGTGGGTCTTGAGGTCAAGGTAATTTTCCATTTAATTAGACTTTTAAAATGACAGCAAAATTTTGGATTTTTTTTTTTTTACATAAAAACACCTTGTAATAAACTTTTTAAAAACAATTTACTTTTTTACTATAAGAGATATACACCTGGAATTTTGTCAACTTATAAACCAAGGTACAATACGAGGAAAGATGAAATTGGACTTCCCAAACCCCCGCAATTCAATATCAAACATGTATATGAGATTAACTTCTTGTACACTTTTTCAAGGTATTATCTCTGTTAAATACCATTCATCATTAAACATAAAGTTTTGTTATTTTATGTTGTTTTATTTATTTTCAGTTCCCACATTATTAACTTTTCTTATTCGGAGTTTAGGATTCGCCAATGATGATTAATTTATTACATAAAAAAATAAATTTAATTCAGTTCACACGATTTACTTGCATAACCAAAAGTACCGATACAATTAGGTATTAATACTTTAGATCCGATATTTTTCGGGTATCGATACTTTCTTCGATACTATTTCCAAGTAAAGGTATCGATACCTGTAATATTCAATTTACAGAGTGGCTGGCTAAAAAAAGAAACATTGCCAAATTATATTAATTTAAATTTAAAACCTTAATTTTCTAATTTGCATGCTGAAAAGTTAAAAAAGTGGCCTTTGCAGCAACAAAATTGTAAACGGCATTTTGTTTCCTCTTTACTGAGTTCTCCGCCCAGTATAAAGAATACCTACAAAAAGAGCATTTTTCTCTCGATTTTTTCGCAAACAATCGGAAAATGAAATTGACAGATTAAACTCAAAACTCTTTATTTTACACATTTTTTTTTATGAGAAGGTTGAAGTCGGGGTTTTTTTTGCTAAAAATTACTTGTTCTTACAAAAAATAGAAGACACCCTTATTTGGTTTGAAGTTTTGTTTACCAAATGCAATGGACAAAAAGTTTTGTAAATACGAACAAGTAATTTTTAGCAAAAAAAACCGAATTCAGCTCTCATATAAAAATATATATATATATATATCTAATGATCAACTGATCGGATCTTAACCAGATTAGTATGGGACCACCTCTGAGACACTACCTTTCCGATGCAACAAGAAATTGGTTGACGTGGTCCAAAGTTATGCGGTAACATACATAAAAAGAAAAATTAAATAAAAAAATAAAAATATTCCGACGAATTGATAACCTCCTCCTCTTTTGGAAGTCGGTTAAAAACGACTTTGGCCGCATAAACTCATCAAATTACCTACATATGTGGCCTTAGCAAACTTTTGCACTCCCCGGATCGAATCTCAGCGAGCTACAGTTTTTTCTTATTTTTTACCGACTTCCAAAAAATGAACAGGTTATCAGTTCGTCGGAATATATATGTATTTTTTTTATGTATGTTACCGCATAACTTTGGACCACGCCAACCGATTTCGATAATTCTTTTTGCATGGGAATGGCAGTGTCTCACTAATTTGGTTTAGATCTGATCATTGGATCATGAAATATATATAGATATATATATATATATTTTTAAGTCGGTTTTTTTTTTTGCTAAGAATTACTTGTTAAATAGCGACTGGTGATTTTTCCCAGCTCGGTTATGATATAGACTTTCCTTTGGGGTT
The DNA here is from genome assembly GCF_001687245.7 of Rhagoletis zephyria. Taxonomy (NCBI): domain Eukaryota; kingdom Metazoa; phylum Arthropoda; class Insecta; order Diptera; family Tephritidae; genus Rhagoletis; species Rhagoletis zephyria. Next base: position 17,341 of record NW_016164187.1, on the reverse strand, counting down.
TATAAGTCTACAAGCAGTAAAGGTATCGATACCTGCATGGTATCGTTTCATCCCTACACGTATATGCATAATTGGCTCCAAGCGCTTGCATGATAACTGGCGCAGAGTTTTTGCATTCTCACTCTACTTTTTCTTTAATTTTTAACACAATATTTCGTTCTTCTGCCACACGTGATATTCTCACGTCAACTCTAGCTATGTCGAATCACAATATTTACTTTTTGTTCTCTGCATCATTCCTGACTTTGTACATGTTTTCATATTTATGTACTGTTTGCATTGCGTTTTTGTTGGTTATTAAGCCCAGTAAATGATGACTTTATCACAATGTTAACAGCAAGTTTGCAGAGAAACAAGAATAATAAAACTAGAACCGCATGTAGTCTGGACGCTCTGCTCGCTCGAGTATGTTTTTTTATTTATAATTTTTTGTTTATGTAAACATATTTTGCTGTCTGCAAAGTTTAACTAAAATACACGTGTGTATGTACATAGTTAGTTTGCGTTGAGAGATCTCAGCGCTGGAAATTAAGCATCGAAAAACGTCACGCAATGATGGCATCACTGATTGCTAAGGTATACGGCAAGTCTTTGCCTAGGATACAATGAACTTTAGTTTTTATTTAAAGCGATTCTCGTGAAAATCGAATGCCTGCTTAAGTTTGACTATTTTCAAAAGTCCAAACCTTTCAAATTTTCCGTTGGCCTTTACATCCTCACTGCGCCGGTTGCACCGAAAACAGCACTGCTGTAAATGTAAGCATGGTCGAATACCCGAACGTCTCGATTCCTCGCCGTTCTCGGGAATCGTAACTGCATTTTGCCTCCATCCATATGATGTTCAGCTCACATAATAGAGGAGTCCTGCTGACCACATAACTCGATCATATATGAACATATGGCTTTTGTTGGGCTATGTTAAACAATTTTTATTTAATTTAAATTTACTTTTGATTTAGAGATTAGATTCGATTTTTTTGTTGTATTTATAATGGTTTGGTGGTCATCGGAAGGCATATTTCCATGGCCGTCGTAAAACCCTAACGAAAGTGTTATATCCGCGAAGGAGTTCTTTTTTTAATGCAAGGTTGATTGAATAACGAAATAAATTTGAAGAACTTTGCCCTCTTCACTCCGTGGCGGCAACACTGATCCCAGTGCATGGACTTTACCACTTTATTGGTAGATCTACCAACTTTTCAACTGTATTTTATTTTCTACCGTATTTACCAACAAATGCTTAAAATCTACCAATATTTTCCGGAAAGAAAGTCAAAATATCTAAATGAACGCAGTGTATACATATTTTGCCATATACTCCGTTCATTTAGACATTTTTATTTTCTTGAACGTTTTATTGGCGTAAAATAAATTTTTTGTTGTATTATAAAAAAGTAGAATTTATTCCAAGGCGAATTCATATAAGGTGACAGCAGAAGTTCAAAAACAAAAAGGCCACTAACAAATTTTACGCGTAATGACAATAGAGAATCGCCGCGGCGAAAATCCAGCTGCTCTGGTAACACTTCCTTACCTGAATTCGCCTTCAATTATCCTATAAGAGTAAATCTACTAACTATCTAATATTGTTTCTTTTAAAAAAATCTACCAATTTTTAAATGTAAAATCTACCATTTTTAATTTTTTTTTGAAGTCCGTGCACTAACTGATGCACTTCGATATTGAATCTGTTCTTGAAACTGTATAGCATAGTTGGTGGTTATTGCAAAATGGCTCCTTTTTCTTCATTGAGCATTGATTTGACTTCATATTTACCCATACAGACTGCAGTAGGTGTCCGCAATTTCGAAAAAATCGGTACAGCCGTTCTCGAGCTTTGCGAACAGGCTTTTTGGCTTTCAAAATATATGTATGTATATTAGTATAGTTAACTCGACTCCAGTCCTACCTAGCTGATAAAATCTTCGCAGAGAAGTTTTTCTTCACCTTACCAAAAAAATTGTATATAGAATATAACCGATATCGGACTATAAATACGATGTTTAGGAATAACTCGATTCCAGCACCATCTATCCGAGTTTTCTCTCCGTAATATTTTTCCTTGGTTAAAGGCAAACACAACTAAAAAGTTGGCTTAAATCGGGCAATCCGTTCTCGAGTTATGGGCGGTCGTATGTACGCAACTTGGTTTTATATATATAGAGATAGATATAATAGTTTTTGAGATATGCTAAAAATGAATTTGCATATCCGGGAAATTTTGAAAAATATTTTTTACCTTTGGCAAAACTTTGTTGTAAAATAAAAGTAAAGTTCTGACCAAAATTCATCCAAAACGGAAATGATCGATTCCCACCATTGGTCGATTTCACATGGATTGGCCCATTCTATTTGCATGGGAGATTTTTTCGACTATGTGCGTTTAGCACAGAAGGATTATACGTGAAAATTTGTCGAAAAAACCATGGGTCTAAAATCAATATATGTATGTATGTATGTATGTACTTAATCCAATCTATATTGAACATGGCAGCTAAATTGCCCAATTTTTCTCTTTTACCACAATCAAAGATTAGCACATTGAAATTACTAAATAAATTTTCATTTGTGGTTGACAATTTAGTTGGTGGTTGGCAGCCTTTTTTACTTCGTTGTGTGGTAATCAACAATTTGTTATGTAACTTTTTTCAATCATTTCAACATGAAACCACTAACAAGTACATGCAAGAATGTAAATGAATTCAAATGAAATTACAGAGAAAAAAATTTAAATATTCCAATCAATGTAAATGCCTTTTACAACTATGTAACTCCAACCAGCCCGCTGATGCATTAACCACCGATGCCATTTCTAGTGAACACTTTTAGAATGAATCGAGTTAGTGGGTTATAGCAGTAATGTGGCAGAGAACAGTTGCTCCGCTTTCGCATTTAACTTGAACAAAATTCCAATACTTACCAATTTGTGAAATTCCACAGTGGCAGCCAGCACGAGACACAATGCTGCAGGCCCAGTAACCTACTATGGGGATTCTGGAAATCGCTATGCTTAGACCTTTTATTCATCTAGACTAGTGATGGGTATTTATTAAAGAAAATAAAAGCACAGTACAAGCGCGCAAAATGTGATGAAATATGTAAGTGTGCCCAACACTGATTTAGAGATACATGTTTGGCGATTGAAATGAAAATTCAGCGTTACGGTTTCTTGAATATTACTAAGGGTTAAGCTGCTTACTTCGGATAAATTACATATTCGGTTGATTTAACCAAGAAGATAACCCACACTGACAAACCGCACCATTGCACTATGGGTAATTTTGCCCATTTTCATGGCCAAAAATTAATCATGGCCAAACAAGTAGCTTATTTGAAAGAAACATAGTTATTTTAAAAATCCAAATTAAAGATATAGGGGTAGGGTATTTTAGGTGCGGAATTGACGTTTAATGCATTTAAAATTAGTGCATTTTTTATCAAAAGTAATAGGATTTCTATCTTTTTAGATAGAATATCTTTACAACTGCATTAAAAATTAAAATTTATATTTTGATATTATTTTTCATTTAAGTACATTCTATGTCATATGTCATGATGCCAAAAAACTATTTATGGAAAAAAAAATCGGAAAACATGTTTTGATTATTCGAAAGGCTTAACGAACCATAATTTTTTTTTTGTTGATTAGAATTCGATTTTTGCAAAAAAAAAAACTTATGACCGATGGGTCATAACGGGTCACTTTTTAATTTGTGGTTTTATTGAAAAAATTTGAATGCAGTTTTTTATATTTATATTGAATAAAAAATCCTACCTAGTTACAAAAGCAATTTACAGCGTGGCTGATTTCAAAAAACATTGCCAAATTATATTATTTCAATTAAAAACCTTAATGCTCTAAGGGCCATTTTCGCCATCTCTGGTCAACTTTTATCCCCAGTTAAACATCGTTACCGACGGTACGGACTCCATTCATTTAACATTGGGTCGGTAACGTCGGTAACACTAAATTTCCTAAATTGCCTGCTGAAAAGTTAAAAAGTAGCCTTTGCAGCAACAAAATTGTAAACGGCATTTTGTTTCCTCTTCATTGACTGCTGACTGCCTGGTATTCTTTAATACCTATAAAAGGAGCCATTTTCTCAGAAAACGCAAACGAGATCTGAAATTTACTGATTAAACTCAAAAGGCTTTATTTTACACATTTTTGATAGTCTTAAAAAGGCCAAATACGATTATCATTTTAAAAGCATATTCAAATATAATTTTTAAGAAAAAAATGAATTAAAGGCTTTATCGGAGGTATGCATTTTTCACTAAAAACAAAATAATAACTATATCTTTAAAGTACTTTCTTTTCTGTTTAGCCCTATATTTTTGGCAATTTTTTAGATAATTATTATCGGTTCCAATATTTCACTGACGGACAGCGACCTTGACCATCTGCTAAGCAGTTGTAATTCGTTTTTTTTTTTTATAAAAAATAGGAGACGTCCTTATTTGGTTTAAAGTTTTGTTTATCAAATACCAAGGGCCCAAAGTTTTGTAAGTACGAAAGACGACTTTTGGCCACATAAACTGATCAAATTACCTATGTGGCCTAGCAAAGTTTTGCACTCCCCGGTTCGAATCTCAGCGAGCGATTTTTTTTTTTTTATATTTTTAAATAGGGACTAGTCGATTTTTCACCAGCTCGGTTATGAAATAGACTTGGAGCGTATAGTTTTCCTGTGGAGTTTATAAGTCTACAAGAAGAGTGGTCAAGCTTTTTGTTGTTTGTTTTTTTCGCACCATCACTTCTGTGCTCGTGCACCACGATAAACCTAAGCAGCACGGACCAGTGTAATTGGTAGCATTGGAATTTTCACATATGGTTTGAAAGTGGAAGAAGGGCGTTTCTCACAAAACCCTACCTTGAGCTGCTCGTTTCGATAAGCGGACTATACAAGTCAAGGCTTTACACATACCCGGAACTCCACATATAATTGGTAAAAATCGTTTCATTTTCAGTGACTCCTGTGATTTCCTGTGGCTACAGCTGGCGGTACCGTGGGTTGCCAATTTTTGTCGTCCTTTGTTGAGTGACGGATACAAACCTTTGATGTTTAACGAAATTCGCTAGGGACTCGGAATTGCTCAATAAGACGAATCACAAAGGGACATACATTTAAGTAAACAAAGAAAATGAGTTTGGCATCCGTGTAGCCGAGTGGTCAGTATTGCTACTACAACTCTGCATCTATTTTTTTATTTTTATTTTTATTTTTAGGTATATATTTTATTTTATTTTACATAAGTAGTTATTTTAAGCTAATTTAATTCTTTAAAACTTAATTATATAAAAAAATACAATGTAAACATAGTTGGAGAATCTAAATAAGTAGAAACTGCGGGATACAAACCAACGATCTCGCGGCTCCTGTAATCCGCAATACTGCCATCTGTTAGCGTACAATTTTGATCACATCAACTGCGCCATCAATCCAGATTAACATTGCCGTCTGTCCATGCTATAAGATAGCATAATTGTCATTTCATCCGGATTATCACTTCTATGGAAAAGAGCTATATTCAAAAATTATTTGAGTTGTTAAACGGCAAGAATGTTTCGTTTGATTTTTAATAGAAATAAATTTGCTGATATGAGAAATCCAAGAATTCACTATTTCTCTTAAGCCCTGTATAACTTTAGAATTTAACTCAAAGGGATTTACTTAAATACATATGTGTATATGTTGAACATATGGCATGTGTGTTTTTTCTCAGAAATTTAAAACTTTCAATAGTTACATAAAAGCATAGTTAATGGAAATTCAGAAAAATAAGTTGAACCCATGGTAAGTGCATAAGCGGAAGTGTTACTTAGGATATACATACATGGTATCTACATATGTATTTATGTATGTATGTATTTATATGTACAAAGTACATGCACTTGGGATCAGCTGATTAAGTCATCAACATTTTGATAAATTTCGGTTATTTTTTTTTTATTTATTTAATGTTTATTATTTTTCTATAAAAGTCTAACTCATTGTACAACAAACACCATATAAATCCCCATTTCAAACTTTGTGGAAAAACTATAAAAAAACTGCAAAGTTTCAGCTAAATTTTCATCTTTTAATTTAGATTGCTTGAAAAAAAAAAAACAAAAATTAAGTTTTATTATCTGAGCAAAAAATAAAACTCGAAAAATAACGATTATTTCCTGAGCAAAAAAGAGTAAAAAAAAAACTTATATTCTTAGCAATAAATAAAACTCAAAAAATAATTATTAAACTTTATTTTTTTTTTTAATAAAATTAAGAAATAAAAATCCGTGCCGCCGAAGATATTCCGAGTAACAAGGTGTACGTTTCTCTTTCAGTATGTTTTTATGAATTGAAATTTCGAAAAAAATCGTTATTTGCGGACCCTGCTTTAAAAACTAAACGAAAAAAGATTTCAAAATAATGTAGTAAACATTAACTACACGCGCACTTACCGATTTATTCGATTTAAAAAGAAAATAATTAAAGTAAGTAAACTAAATTTCACTGCACAGTGACCTAATATCTGTAAAATGGAATATCAAATTTCAAATAGCTGTGCGGAGTATGAACTTGGGAAATTAAAAACAAAAAACTACAAAATCTTAATCACATACATTGTATGCACATACATGTGTATGTATGTGATTACATCATTGCTCTTTGTTCATTCATTCATGTGTGCTTTCTGCTCTTATTTTTTCTTCAATGAATTCACAATCAAGCATTTTAAACAACATTTTCCTTGTATGGCATTTGCTTGTGCACATTCATTAATACACAGCTTCTTGCTAGCTGGTTGGCTGGTGGCTTATCGCTTTGCGAACATCGCTCGAACGCAGATTTTCAGCTACGCAAAAAAAAAAAGAATTTAAATGGCACAAACGAGCATATGGCACGGTGTGGGTACATGCACTTTTGTATGCGCCGTTAATCCGGATCAACGTTGCCGTCTGTCTATGTTTTTAAACTTCATGATACTAATTTACTTATTACCCCAAATTAAATGCAACAGTAAAATGTTTAAGGTTAAGTATGAGATAGGCAGGTAGATGACGCTTGTATTTTTAATGCACGTAGAATATTCGATAGTTTATAAACAGAAAAACCAAACACCAAATCCCGAAAATTGTCTGCTTTTGTAACGTGCGTGGCATACTGTGCATTATTTATTTTAAAAAAGTAAATTGATTCGACAATATTGAAAAAAAATAAAAATGTGTGACATCAATTACCATCTGTCAAGGAATTTTTCAGTATTTCGCGTTTCGTAAACATTTTAAAATTTTTATTTTAACTCTATTTACTAAACACTCAGTACAAAAATTAATATCAGTGGCAACCTTTTTGAAAAATATCTGGATCAAAGAGCTTGTAGATTTTATTTTCATTCTACAAAAGCTTTATCAAATCCCTTTCGTATGGTACCCATGTCCTAATATTTCACTTAATTTAAAATTTCTAATGTTACCTTTTTAGATTGATGATAACGCAAATGAAAAATTTTTCGAAGCCGAAGATTTCTTAAATATCGTTCGTTTCATACCAAACAAAAGATATTCAATAAACCTTATCAATTAAATTAAATTAAATTTTCAAACAGATGGCAACTTTCTTTAATATTTTTTTTCAAACTAAGCTTTATTTTGACAAACTTGTTGCAACATTTAATTTCTTTTATCGATTTAATTGAATAAAACTTTCCACACAGATGGTAACACTCTCAAAAAAAAAGGAAATTAAGTTTTCTTAAGCTGCTTTCGTTTGATATTCCTATTATAGTAATATATTATTTATCTTATAAATTAAATCGAAATAAAATTTTGAAAGATGTGGCAACCCTATCTAAAATATCTTCCATGAGGTTTCTTAAATCTCGTATCCAAATCGTAACCTGATATCTAAATTGAAATGCATACATATGTATTTCAAAAATCATCCGGAGATTGCGAAAGAACCAGAAAAATTATAATTTAATTTTTTCTTCAATGTGAAATTTTTATTTGTAGCTGGTTTTTCTTATATGTGAAACATTTTTTTGTTGTTGTCTTTTCTCATATGTGTGCCTTCCCTTTGTAGTTTTTTTATTATATCACTACCAAAAGGTTAAAAGGTGCCAAGTCCACCTTTTTTCCAAAATTTAGTTTTAATGCATTAATGACAGATAATGCCAAACTACATCGAGTTTTCATCGTTACATCACTTTTGCAAATTTTTAAAACGGGTTATAAGTATTTTCGTTTTCTCATCTCACCCGTAAAAATACATTTTTTTATTCCGAAATTTTGGCAAGGCTAAAGTAAAAATTCACTACGTTCGCCACAAAATTTTAGTGTTGGCAATACCACATACGCAAAGAAACAACAAAAACTGCCAAAACCATGGTTGAAATATCTGAAACATGAACCAAAACCAAAGAAAGGTAGTTTAAGGAAAACTTAAATCTGGAAGACCGTCTAAATCGGTCCACCAAATATAAACTCCAAATTTTATTAAAACCTTATAACATCTACTAATTATTACCGGATAATTTTTGTTTATATCTGCATTGCTACTCTGAGAAAAAATTAACAAAAATTTAACCATATCGTGTTTGTAAAAAAAAAAAGAAAATTGTTTGATTTGACGTCTGCTGGTATTTTGTCTAGGAACCTATGGCTAGTGCGTCTTCGCGATTATGAAGCGATGAGAAGCAGCCGTCATCAGAATTAATTTGGAAATACTAATAATTTTTTTAGATGAAAAAAAATAAAATAAATTTTTTTTTCCTTTTGCAGTGAACTTTTTAAAAAGTTGTACAAACATATTTTTGCTGTTCTTAAGTTAAGGAATCCATTTTCATGATCTTAAGAACCCAAAAACGATTTTTTTTTTCCTTTAAGAGTCCCTTCTATGCTGGTTTTAGGTAAAAAAAAATACCAAAAATCAAAAATGTTACTTTTGAGGGTCTTTTTGAAGGTCAAAGTCATTTTTTATTCAATGTGGTCTTCAAAATGACCTTCAAAAGTAAAACGTATAATTTTTTGTCTTTTTTGACTTTAAAACAGCATTTAAAAAATTTTTTATGCGCATTCTATTCCTTCAAAAATTTGTATTTATAAGGTTTTAGAAAGTTCAATGCATACTATTTAAAAAATTGAAATCCCCTTTCTTTGATGGTCATTTGAAAGTTAATAGTATTTTTTTTTATCCTACGATACTATATTTCATGCATTCTCTATCTCAAAAGCCGTAAAATGCTGTTAAATTTATTTTGCTAGTTTATCTCGTTTCCGAGATATTAGAAAAAGTTCAATTTCCACACAGTACGGCTGTTTCGTCTCAAGTACCTACGCCAAAAATATGCTTACCAGACTATCAATTAATAGTAATTTTTCCCAAACTCCCATACATGCAACTCACCAAAGACTCGAGCATAATCGTCAAACACTCTTCCGAATGCCCACTGGGTACTGCAGCGATTCTAATTCTATCGGTTGTGCTGGTGTTTATTTTGACTGTTTGTCTATTCGTAAATATTATGACTTGTGCTGCCAACAACCATCACTAAGCGCAATGCATATATCTTTATCTTTATCTAAATATAAATATATATGCATATATGTATATGTACTTTATATACGCATGCTCAAGATTTTACAAAATATACAAATAGCAATGTGTATTTGTTCAACATTTATTCATGCGTGCATAAAATGCGCTCCTCAACTTTGTATTTATATTGCATATGTACATATGTATGTATGTATGTGTTTTTGTAGCTTAATTGACGTCTTATTGACATAGATTATGATTTATGTATATTTTTTGTCATTCACATTTATTTGGCATTTTCTTGCATTAATAATATTTCATTAGTTTTTACTAAACGTCTTACGTACGCTCAAAGATATTCATGTATGCACATTAGGGTGGTCCAAAACAGTAAAGTAAATTATAGATGCGATGAAAAAATGGTTAAATAAACAATTGGGTATTGTCATTGGGAATCTCCTGCAGATAGACAAAGTTTTCCGTTAGAAAAATATTGATTTTTAAAAATTCTATACCATTTTTTGATTTCAAGAAGAAAAATAGGGGCATATTTTTTGGGTATAGAACAATACTAGGGGGTGAGAGCATAAAAATTCTGACTTTACTTTTTCACATGCACTCTTGGACCACCCTAATGCACATACATATGTATGTATAGATGTACACCTATGATTTTAATTACTTATTTATGTTATATCCCTTCTAATCTTCCTCCACTTTCTCTGTTTTCATTGCAGGTAAGCGTTGAAGTGCAATGTCATGTAACTAATTAACTAATTAATTTACATTAATATATTTATGTAAGTATAAATTTGTTTGTAGTTCTGAGTATACCAACATTCTATGTACATATGTATGTATGTGTATTAAGATGGCTCACGAAAAAGTTGCTGCTTCTCCAAACTAACTATGAAATGTGGTAAATTTTATTATCAGCGCCAAAATATTTTGCCCCAACTCAGTGGCAATTGTGCGCTGAGACGTGTTGAGTACGCCTGAAGATTACTACGAATCTCCGTTACAAAATTTTTAGTTCTGCACGTTTTTTAGTAAATACTCTTAGATCACAGAATTATGTAAAATTAGTAGAATTAAATGAAAATCGGCCAACTTGTTCAAATTATTAGCAATTTATTGCGACCTTGGACAAATTTTTTCAAACATTTTTCATGACAACTTAAGCTTATCTACTCATACCTTAACTCATTTTGGTTTTCAAGCTTTGTCGAGTACCATGGAAAAGGTATTTCTGCCACGCGTTATACTTAGCTTTTATTAACATATACATAAGTAAGAAACCGACTTCCAAAAAATGAAGAGGTTAGCAGTTCGTCGAAATATTTTTTTTTTATGTATGTTACCGCATACACGTCCACGGACCACGTCAACCGATTTCGATAATTCTTTTTGCATCGGAAAGGTAGTGTCTCATTGGACGATGAAATATGTATTTAGTTTTTTTTTTTAAGTTCATTTCGCTTCTGTTGAACTGGTGGGGGACCTAGTTACTATCGGATTGGTTCGTTTTTGGCGATCAAGTTCTAGTACGGAACTACAAATTTGGTTCACTAGTTCGGGATTTCTCGCAGGGTATGCTCATCAGCCACTTGTGACTAATAGAACATGCTAAGCGCGAATTTTACCAGTGAAACAAGTATACATACGAGTATTATTTACTTTTTGCTACTACAGCAGCAGCTTTCGAGTCGTTTATTTGCTAGTAAATATGTACATACAGATGTTAGTAAGTATGTAACTTACATATTTTGTTGCTCCACTGGTAATTTACTGATTTATCAAGTGGTTGTTGAAGTTGATTACCACGAGTTAAAGTAGTTGGCAGCTAGTTAACTGAGTTAGTTAGTAATACATAAAGTTAGTATTAGTGATGATAACCATGATTGAAGATTTAAATTTAAATGAAACCATGAATTAAAATTACAAGCGTACAGTGTTGAAAAATGAATAAGATTAATTTTAGAAAGAATTTCGGAATGCAGTTTTATAGCGCATTAAATTTAAATATAATAAGGTGCACGTGTGAAGTTGCTAAGAAATCCCGTTGATTTTTGATAACGCAGGACACTTATTTTGGTGGGACAAATGTCGAAGTTATTCTTGATGAATCCGTAAGTATAATCAGCTCCAGATTTTGAGAAGAACTTGTTGAAAAAGTCAAAAAGTTTTCGTTTTATAAGCTCTAGCGAAAAAACTTTCGCCTACAACCCTGAAAATACCGTTCCAACTTACACCTTGTCATTTATTGAACAGAAAATGGTACTCTTCACTTCAGTTGAAGCTATGTAGAATTGGCTTGATACGTTCTTGGTCTTCAAAGGCGAGCAGTTTTACTAGCGCGGAATCCACACATTGCCAGAAAAGTGGGAAAAAGTCATAGCTATGTAGCAATGGGCAATACTTTCAATAAAATACATTTTACCAATTTTGGACAATAAAGTTTCAAAATCGAGAAAAAATCCTTTGAAACTTACTTGTATACCAAATACATAATTTCATTAAGTTATTTTACGCAGGATCGGAAAAATTGCATGGTAATCTCTAACTCGAAAAAATAATAAATAAATAAATAAAAAATTCGTACACTGGTTTAATTGATTTCTAAATTAATTTTAATTGAAATATATATATTAATACTAAATAATGCGCTTGAACATATTTGTATTTATGCACAAGTTAATATCTCAATCGAGGTAGAAAAAGTCCAAAATCCGTAATAAAATTAATTAATAACCAATTAAAATTACGCAAAAATTTAAGCCTATTTGAACGATAAATCATTTGCTAGTACACAAAAGATAGCAACTACATAGTAAGTGAGTGCAACAACGAGATGAGTTGAGAGATTTGGTGCGATAATTTAGTATTTAATCATACTATCAATATTTACATTTAATTAGTACAAAAATGGATTTTAGTAATCGATAACAAAAATTTCACATATGCGTACATACCCTGCAAACCATTTTTTCAGAGTATTCTGATTCGTAAAGAATTTTCAAAGAATTCGGAAAGATCCCATCCGATTTTTTGCAGAATTTTCTAAAATGAAATAAATTACGCACACTTCCATTCTTTTGCGAAATTTCGGAAGAAAATCGGTAAAGAAATGAAAATAATGCTGCTATGTGAAGAATTTCTTGCAGACTTTTTTCAGAATTTTCTTTATTTTTCGTACAGAAATTTCTTTACGAGTTCGTGTCAACCACTTCATATAATTTTCTTTGAAGATTCGGAAAAAAATCGTTACAGAAATTAGATACTCCTAAAGATTTCGTTAAGATTTCGGGAACTTTGGTTTGCAAACCATTTTTTCAGAGTATTCTGCATTGTAAAGAAATTTTAAAGAATTCGTTAAGATTTAATTCGATTTTTTGCCGAATTTTCTAAAATGAAATAAATTACGCACACTTCCATTCTTTTACGAAATTTCGGAAGAAAATCTGTGAAGCAACGAAAATAATGCTGCTATGTGAAGAATATCTTTCAGAATTTTTCCAGAATTTTCTTTATTTTTCGTACAGAAATTTCTTTACGAGTTCGTGTCAACCACTTCATGTAATTTTCTTTGAAAATTCGTAAAAAAATCGTTACAGAAATGAGATACTCCTAACGATTTCCTTAAGATTTCGGGAACTTTGGTTTGCAGGGTACGTACATGCGTACATACGTACACTGGCGATCAAAACTGTATGCATAATATTTGCAATGTTTTTCAAGTAAAAGTTTTTAATCTTTTTATAAAAATATGGTTCATGCTTTAACCAAAACCACATATGTAAGTCGAACTTTGAAACTTTATAAAGTATGCAGACATTAAAAAAACTCAACAAATTTTCATGAAAATTTAGAAACTTCGTAATCTGAAATTTTAGTTACATACATGAACTATGTATGCATGAAATTCTAGTAAAACAAATGCAAGTTTTAGGTGGCTAAAAAGTAGCGTTGATTTGTAATATTTTTTTTGTGTGCTAAAATGCACAACATCATTTGCAAAAGAACATTAAAAAAACAACGCGATTTGAACAAATCGAGTAAAAGGACTGGAATTTTAAGAAAAGCAATTGCCTATTTTTTGTTCAAAGCACCCAATAATTCGTTTTGCGTCCACAATAGTATTTTCTAAAATTTGTTTAAAAATTTAAATCAGTTCTTCATTCAACTTTTGGTAGCTCTATTATTTAGAAATTCTATTTTAAATTTCCGGTACTAAATACATACTAGAAAATTCAGAATTCTCAGAATTGTGGTTGCCGTGATCCAAAATCCAGTTATGTTGGCAGATCAGTCACAAAACGATCAATCACAACATAATATTATCAAAAAAAAATTTACGCATATCAATAAATTCATTGCATTTCAAAAAAAAATTCTTAAAATTTGCACTTCGTTTTACTAAAATTTAATGGACTAACAATCTGCATACTCAGAATTTTTCTAAGAAATCTAATTAATAAGCACAAAATTTTGATAAAACTTTGTCAAATTTGGCAAATTTTTGTACAAACCATGGAAATATGGTTTTTGTTATACAACGAACTTTACTTTCATAAAAAAATAATTAACATTAAATAATCGAAAAGGGAATAGCCAAGGAATGCTTAAATGTTTCTACCCAATTTATATATATATTCGCCACTGTATCTACACTTTGTATTTTTCATATCCATGACCATTTTATTTATAGTATTATTTTTTATAATTTCACTAAGTTCAAGTTAGAATCGTTTCATTAAAAAGTGTTGGCAAAAATGATGGCTGCAATAAGCGAGAGTACCAGTTCATAGAAAATAAGGATGCTGCCTTACCAATATGAAAAATTATAAAATAAAATAATGTAAAAAAAATATATTTTTTAAAAACAAGCTTTTATTTAACCTGTACAATCAAAGGAATAAAATGAAGTAGTGTAACAAAAGATCTGTTAGCAAGAAAATTTTGTTAAAACTGCACTAAAATAAATAGAATAAAAACAAGTTAAGGTCTTGTTAAAGTTACTAAAAGCCATTTAGTGAAAGGAGTTATTCAAACTCTAATGAAAATTTCTAACAATTTCTACTAATTTACTTCGTTTTTAAAAAAGCTCGTCGCGCGAATAGCAAACCGGCATTTAAATATCTGCTTACATACATATTCATACATACCTAACCAATTATGCATGTACGCTGAATTCGCATTCGCAACCGCGGAACTTCCGCATAAATGTAGACATTCGCATTCGCTTTCGCATTCGCCATAATCAATGCGGAGCTTTTACGAATGCGAATATTGTGCAAGTGCACTGATAAAACGTATATCTGGCAAACATAAAATTTTATCCAACATTAATTTTATTAAACGGCAGAGTTTTAAAAGGCTTTAANGTAGACATTCGCATTCGCTTTCGCATTCGCCATAATCAATGCGGAGCTTTTACGAATGCGAATATTGTGCAAGTGCACTGATAAAACGTATGTATATCTGGCAAACAAAAAATTTTATCCAACATTTTCCAATTTTATTAAACGGCAGAGTTTTAAAAGGATTTGCTTCGAAAATATTTTTGAAGAGGGCTGCCAACTTTTTAGTTGTACAAAACTTATTTAGATGAAAAGTTGAATGAAATATTTTAATATAAATGTCAAATGAATAGTCTTTGTTTCTAAACTATTTTTGAAGAAATTATTTTTGTAGAGGGTGGCCACAAGTTAAAAAGTTGCAATTCAATTTAATGAGAGGTTAAAAGAAACATTACACAACGACTGTCAAACGAAAGAAGTTAAAGAAAGTTGTTTAACCAAAATGTTTTAGAAAAGGTTTGCTACCTGTTTTTAAACTCAAATTCAACTTAGTTAATTATTTAGGAGAAATGTATATGACATCGAAATATCTTATACCTTTACACCAATATATTTTGAAAGCACTCTATAAGAGTGTTACCACATTTTCAAAATTTATGTAAACCACATTTGCCGTTCATTTTGAATTAAAAAAAAAAAAACAATTTGGAGTTGATATGAAATTAAAATTATATGCATCTGTAGAAATACTACGAAATAAAAGAACTGGCTGATCTAAGGAAACGGAAATATCAAGACTGGCTCTACTAAACAGGTACCGTAAACGTTATGATTTTTATAATAAAAATCCTTATTTTATGATTTGTATTAACCGACTTCACAAAACGGAGAAGGTTAGCAGTTCGTCGGAATATTTTTCTTTTTTAAACGTTAACCGATTTCGATAATTCTCAAGGTACCTCAAGGGTGGTCCCACCTTACCAATTTTGTTGAGATCCGATAATGGCCTCGTGAAGAAATTAACGATAATCTTAAATTTTTATATGAGAATTGAAGTCGGTTTTGTTTTTTGTTTAAAAATGACTTGTTTCGTATATCATCTTTAATAGTTATTTTATGATTTTTATTTTTTCGCTCATCTTTAAAGGTTGTCTTGTGATTTATATTTTTTCGATCCTTATAATAGAGACTGCGTTTTTTAACCGCATTTTTTATGACCTAATAAAGGAAATCTGAAATAACGGTTATAATATTATCGAAAAAATAAAAATCATGAAATAACGATTAAAAATTATCTGAAAAATAAAAACCCAAGAATAACGATTATTTTTAATCTAAAAAATAAAAACTATAAAATAACGATTAAAGATGATCAGAAAAATAGAAATGCAGTACAACGATTTTGCAATGATTTCAAAATAAAAATCCTTCATAATAACGTCTATTTTTGGTCCCTGAGTAAGAGCATCAAAATAATCAGCAGAATTCCTCATATAGCTTTCGGTATAACAGAATGAGATGCAGCTGCAACGTCTCGGGCAAAATGTAGTGATATATATATACAGGTATACAAATTTTTGAATAATCTCATTTTAATGGTTAGTTTATGATCTTTGTTAAAAAGATATTTACAATGTTTTTCAAGATAAAATTTTTTGATATTTTTATTGTTATTTTTATAAAAATATTGGTCATGCTTAAACAAAAACAATAAAAATCACACTTTCAAACTTTTACAGAATTTAGAAAAATTCCACAAATTTTCATCTAAATTTTCGAGGTTTTCAACCAGAGTTTTCATAAATTTTTTGGATATGCAGTTAACAGGATTATAAAATGTTAGTAAAATTAGTGTAAGTTTTGAGCGGCTAAAAAATCGCATTGATTTTTAATATATATATATTTTTTTTTGTTGACGGCGTTTTGCACTTTTTTCCATATAAACATAAATTTCTTGTGGAGGAATATGCGCAAGACCGTTTGCGAAAAAAGTAAGAGAAAGTCAACGCTAGTTTCCTTAAGTTCGCAATTTATATGANAAAAATATTAAAAATCAATGCGATTTTTTAGCCGCTCAAAACTTGCACTTATTTTACTAAAATTTTATAAGCCTGTTAGCTGCATTCCCAAAAAATTTATAAAAATTCTGGTTAAAAAGCTCGAAATTTAGATAGAAATTTCTAAATTCTGTGTAAAGTTTGAAAGTGTGATTTATATGGTTTCTGTTAAAGCATGAACCATATTTTTATAAAAACATATAAAAAAAATTTTAGCTTCAAGAACATTGTAAATACTATTAAAAACAAAACACCATTCACTCGTTTTTGACCGCCACGCTAAATATGAAACCACTTACAGGCCACTTGAAATGGGGCAAGGTCCTTCAGCCCCTATTATGGCTCATATTGTTTTTTATTTTATTTTTTTTTTGTTTAATCTTCTACGATTTTTACATTCAATCATGCATTTTGCATTCATACTCACAACGTAACAACTTTCAGACTGACGCGGCTT
>NW_016164186.1:14699-32853 GCF_001687245.7 Rhagoletis zephyria | reverse complement strand
TTGGATATCAATATGTATATGAAGTCTCCTGAAGAGAACCACTGTTTTACGATTGAAAAATATTGATTTTCAAGAGTTTTATGTAATTTTTACGAAAATTTGGTTTTTCCCCATATAAAAAACATGGAAAACTTTGAGCGCTGTGAGCACTACCTAAATATTTTTTAATTTCAAAAAAAAAAATAGGGGTATATTTATTTTCGGTTCAGAACAATCCTAGAGGGTAGCGGCATTAAAATTCCGACTTTATTATTTTGGACCACTCTAATTTACATGCACGCATTCATCTGCTAGACGCTATTTAATGAATTAATATTTTGTATGAATCGAGGAAATAATAGTTTAGCAACAATTTATTAGGAAATAAACCTAATTACTTTAATATCATAAAAATTTATTTAAAAAAAACATATTTTTGTATTTAAAATAATAAAATCTAAGCTAAGAATAAACTAAAAAAAATATTTATTAAAAAAATAAACAAAAATTAAATGAAAAAAGAAAAAAATCTCCACAGCCCCACGACTCGGACTCGAACTCGGCTCTCTCAATTGGCAGTCTAGTGCTTTGCACACTCGGCCATTGCGCCTGATGGGATAGCGTGAGCAAAATGACATACATAAATGTCTGTTGTTTCCTTTGCACTAACTGATTTCGAATCAGCATTCGAAGCTGGCAACGATATTTTCGAGTTCACTCGGATTCAGTGATAGCAATTTTTTCGTATTCGTAGCGGGCATTTGAATTCGTAGATTTTCTACGATGGAGTCCGTGATAGCCCTGTATATCTAAGCATACATATTCTAAGTCAAAGAAGCAACCCTTTTCGAACCACCTCATACGGTTAAATTCGCCCTGGTGATAACAGTAGAAGCAGTATAAGTAAACAAAATAAAAACTTTCCACTGGCTACCATAAAGACGTAAAGTACAACTTGTTCGATGTCGTCATCTTCGATCTTGCTATTAGCTGGCCTGAGCTTGTGTATATGTGTCTGCTTGCAAACAAAAGGATAACCGCAGAATCACCGTAACCAAAACAAAGGTCGAAAATGCTTAAATAACGAGCTGAAGCCTTAATCGAGATTCTTTTGAAGAAAGTCTGTCTTGAAAGCAAAAGTGCTCGAGCGCGAATTTTTATATCCGCCAAATCGGTCGACCAAGTAATTTTTAAAAGTAAAAGCATAGTGCCTGACGCAAAAGAAGGGAAAAACGTCTTATTTAAAACATTTTATTTTACACCGAATTGGTAAAGTTCACAAAATTTATATCCGGGCCGTACGTACAGCTACATATGCACAGCCCCGGCTTAAGCAAGATCGCCAGACACACAACTTCGAAGCACTCAAACTCACCAATCTATGAGCAGCAGCATACACGCCACATCCCGAACGCCAGCATAACAAGCACCTGAATTTCCAGCACCCACCTGGTTTAAGCTAAGTCCTTAGTTCGTAAAATTTCTCTTTTTTGCATTTTCTTTGGATTTACTTTAGTTTAATGTTATTAACGCGGCACTTGTTTTGTGTATTGAACTTTATTGTTTTTTGTTAGTTAATCACATTTTACTTCACATACATATATTTTTAATTTTTGCCTTTTGTTAGTCTAGTTCGTAATTCGCTACATTTTTGTTTTACATCGCATTTATTATTAAATTAGTTTTTAAACATACTTTTATTTTCACCACATTATTTACTAAGCATTTATTTTCGATTGTGGCTCAACTTTAATTTCATCACGCTTTAATGATTGCACCACATTCGCTTTACACCTAAGTACTTTTATGTTCCACATTCGCATTTTGTCAACTTTTGTTAAATTTAGTAACACTGATTAATACCTATTTTGCAAAATATTAATATTCAATTTCTACACGTTTGTGAATTTCTTTTGTATTTTTTTTGTATATTCACCTTTTCTTTTTGTCACTCGCGCCGGTGTAAATACGTGCTTTTAAACGACGATCGATTTCTTTTCGCGACGTAGTGGAGGGCCGAACTGAAAAGGAGAGCAAAACCGGTGGCATACGTACCCACTAAGCGTGATCCACTATACCACCTGTTTCTATTTGTTTGGTTACTCTCCTTTCCAGTAGTTATATGTACATATGAATACTTTGTTTTTCTCCCCCAACACTTCCCAGGTAGTCAGCATGCTGGCGCTAGCATCGGTGGACATACAACATACACACATACTGGTAAGTGAGAAGATCACTATTGTTTACCATTAGCATATATATGTACATACATACTAAGGGCCGGTTACTCAATGTCTGGTTAACACTAATCTCCGGTTAAACATAGTTATCGACGTTACCGACTCCCTGTTGTATGCATTGAGTCGAAGACGTTGATAACGATGTTTAACCGCAGATTAGTGTTAACCAGACATTGAGTAACAGGCCCTAAGTAACATTAGGAAGGGTCACCAAGAAAAATATAATAATAACATAAAGCGCGCATATACATATAGACATGCATACATATATTTATGCAAGATAACAAATGCACATAAATACATGTACATACATATATTTATATTTGCTGAATGTATATGCATACATTTGGGGCCGATATTAAAATAATTAAATACGAACGACTATAAAATAAAATAATAAACGGATTTACAACAGTCAGGCGAAAGAAAAAATATAAAAAGAAAGTACAAAAGAAAGATAATGATTTGTAAATAAGCAAATAGCATAGGTACTCATTTTCGTTGTTGGTGTTTCCGACAGGGTAGGAGTGTGATGTAATGTGGAACGATTTTCCGTCATCCCTTGTCAAATTTGGTTTGGAGACAAACCGGTTTTCGTTCTGAACGAAAAATGACACTGAAGATGGCACAACGCCGAAACCGGTTTGTCTCCAAACCAAATTTGACAAGGGATGACGGAAAATCGTTCCACATTACATCACATAGCATAGACATTGGTAGTCAAATTATAGTTTAGGTGACATTATAATAATAATCGTGAATTTTGAAATTGTTTAATAGTTGAATTAAGTAAATAGCTTTAGAATAAATTTATGGTTAGGTTTCCTTTCGATTTATTTAAATAAATGAATTTGTATGCATAATAATGAAATTTGGCTGAGTGTAGTGTTATCATTTGCAATGGACTTCTAGGAATTTTCAGGTTGGTGTGGGTGCTGCTTAGTCACAGCTCAGAGGGGACGTGGGTATATTACAGGTGACATGACGATTTAACAGGGGACTAACGTTTGACTGACGGACTAGGTCAGGTAAAGGGAGTTTCGCATGATGAACTAGGAGTCCCGGCGGAACTCAAGGTTAAGTGCCGTCGGCACTTAGAACGGGTGGGATAGCTCCAACTGACCCGGACAGGCTTCCATTTCTTTCACTTTCTCCTTTTTTTATATTGGCATGACAGAAAATTTTTGTTTGTTGTAGCTGAAGGAAGAGAGGTGGCAAACAACCCCCCTCATTTGGCCGTCGAGCTAGCCTGGGCCAACAAGCATGGCAACCTGCCACTTACCTCTGCCCGATCAGCCAGCTACACAACATAATTTCTTTAAAATTGTTTATTAACTTTTATTATTACGATATAACGGTTTTTCAAAAAGCAATTTCGATCTTTGACCTTCGATATCTCGCTTAATTTTAATTTCTGCAAGTAAATTTTAGTACCGTTATAATCAGCTCAAAAAGCTCTACCGACACTTATTTTTAGATTTTTTCCGAAACGGTGGGTATCATTTACTTGTTCCGAATTACATAACGATTTGTGAAGGTTTGCATTCTTATATACCGAAAATATAAACGCAATCTAATTTTAATCACATTTCTTTATTTGTAAAATACTTAAATCTTTTACATTTATTGTTATTGGAATCTCTAAATAAAACCTTTTTTAATAGTAATATATTGGCCAAACCAAGCACCTCCATGTTTCTATTACAACTAACGGAATAAAAAGGAGACGCCGGGTTTAAATTCGTGGTTTTCAGCATAATATCTACATCATTAAATCATTAAGTTTCGTTTAAAGTAAACTATGCTGAACATCAAGATATTAATATGTACTCAATTCGTGCATTTATTAATGTGATTTCAGTACTAACAAAGTTGTGCTAAATGAAACAGTTTTTTGCAAATAACTTTTGAACGGTGTAAAAAATAAGTTTTCGCGTTCGGAATCTTAATACTTTAACTTAATACCCCTTTAGATTATATTGCATCAATTTGTGGTGGGGACCATGAAGTGCACAATTACCCAATACTTTTATATAAACTAATATATACCTACCTTTAACCCATGATTCAATAATACAAGGTTAGAAAATTATTGACAGCCGAGGTTTGCACTCCCTTACAAAAGGTTGCATTTACGAAGGATGGGGAAAGCGGAGGAATGAAATCCATTGTTGCGAAAATGGTAGTAGAAAAGTATCCAAAGTAGGCAAAAAGTACTGAAACTCCTTTTGTAAATTCTAATGTATTTGCAGGAAATCTGACATTTTAAACGAAATGTTACTATATCTACGTGAATTAAGCAATTTGTGTGATATTTTTCCGTATAAAAACTTTTAAAAAGACTCAAAATTAAAATAAAACTCTTATGAGATTTATGTAAACATTAAATTCAAAAACAGTTTATGTTTTCATCAGTTAAATGTACTTCGTATGCATATACAAATAAACATATTGCACAAAAGCTTATACTTCTATTTCACAGCAAAGCAACACTTTTTCCAAGTAAATTTGCAAAGAAGCAACACGGTGCCACTGCTAAGGGAGCGGTGCGAGAGAGACAACTGTCAGTTTATCGAACGTTGTATTATTGGATCATGCCATGAACCAACGACTACATATCACCTAATCAGCCATCGTTGTATTTGTAATCGATTTTCAGAAAAAAGTTTTCGTATCGTTTTTGACGTTTTTCGGTTTTGTTTACACCGTCTTCTACCTCTTCGTAGGGATTTTTTGTATATTTTATATTAAGTACAAATTTAATCGCACTCAATCACCGCGCCTTTTTCGTTTTCTTTGTTTGTTTTTATTCTTAGGCAGACGTCAAAACGCTCAGAAATATGCTTTTTTCTTGCTTCTGTGATTAGGGGATCTTGTATTTTTGGTGCAAGTATACCTACTATGTTGGGCTAACGTCATCAGTCACGATCCAGAAAATAAAGGTCGCGCCATTCGCGGACTGCTAACCCTCTCTTCGTCGATTTGACAGCATCCACCCAATCGCTGACGTCATAATATACTTTTGTTTACATTCACTGTTGCCAACTTCATGCTTTTCGCACCAAATTTAGTGGGTATTCAAAACGCGAAAATTTTTGAGTTTTGTGCTTGGTGCGTTTCTGGTGCTTTTGTTTTTAGTTTGAAGACTTCAAATTAGAAAGTCTTAAAAAAATGGAAGCAAAATTTATAGCAATCGTAAGTGTGCTAAGCAATTTTACAAAAATTTAAACAAAATCATGGCACAGTGACAATCATAAGCGACAACGAAATATGTGCAGCACCTTCAATCATGCCAGAAGAAATCGACCGTTGTGCAAGAAACATTGATTTTTATTAATTTGAATCGGCATCCTCACAATAGAATTATGTATTCATATTAAGTCCATAAAATACACCAATAAAAATTTGGACCTTTTTCAAATTCAAAACTTGGCAATACTGCCTTTTGTTCGATGCTTCTTCTTTTTCTTGTCGAGTTCGTCTTTCTCTCTCATAGGTATATTTTGACGTCACGGCCAGTTGCTCTCGGCTCGATTGGCGCAATCTTGTATTCTATCATTCTTGGTCATCAGTATAATCGATGCGATTTTTTGATAATCGCCTCCAAAAGTTGACTTGCTGTCTATTTTGAGGCAAGCGATTTTTTAATCACCATTTACACGAGCAATTTTCTTGAGCCATGTAGAATCGGCCAACATAACAGAAATTTTGGTCTCATTTGATAGGAAATTTAATTCCCTTTAATTTGATATATATACATACATATATGTTATGTATAGTTTTTATGAAAATTGTATCAATGCAAAAAAAGAAAATTAACCAATCTTTAAAAACAATTTTTTTTTTAAATCCCCTTATTAGTTATATGTAAAAGATGTAAAACTGAATCTAAAGTTAATCACACTTCCAGTTGACATACATACTGCTGTCAATAAACCTCACTTTACAAAGTATTTGCATAAAACAACCCTAGCCCGTCCAACACCGGCTATCCTATCCACAGTATTTTTTCGTAGAATTCTCCCCTTTGTGTTGCCGGAGAAGAGAATCGGAGCTCCTTTCTGCGTATTTATAAATCCTTAGTAAGGGAATTAAAAAAACTGGGTTTGTAAATATTTTTACATTAATTCGATTTTTGTGAAAACTAAACAAGGCATATATAAAGTATGCATATCAAATTAAAGGGAATCCATGTATTCATTTTTAAGAAATTTTGATTTGAAAAATTGTTTAATTTTAGCTTTGACGCTTAATAACTTTTGCAGTTTTTGTTTCCACAAAAAAAATATATATACCGTTATACTCACCGCAACGATCTCATCATTTGATCATAGAAAAACGAGAAAAAAACAGATATACATTAGAAAGCTTAAGGATTTTGCAAATAAGGGAAAACACAATAAACATAAAAGAAGACACCGATGACATTTCTGCCGCCTACTTGTTATGCTTATGAAATTCAAATTTAATTTTTAGTTTAGACCAAACTACCACAGAAGATGGTATCGATTTTAGTAGATGTAGTTAATTTAATGACGAATTGTTTGTGAGTACTTTTGTGTTTAATATCTTAGTTGTTCTACCGTGATTTTTATATGTAATTATGAATATATGTATATATGTTTATTTGTTCCTTTATTTAATATCATACATATATTATTTTTTTTTTAACAGATAATTAAATAAACACGCCCCTGAAGATGCTAAGAAGATTGGCGAAACGTTGGGCCGTAAGTGAGATAACCTCGTTTTATTTACACTAAATAAAAAGATCAGAGAAGCCTATCACAAAATAAAATTTTCACGAATAAAAATTTCTTTGAAATATATGATTTATTTAACCACGATCAACAATCTTTTGCAAAAATTCTTGTTGAATAGTAAGTATGGCAAAGAAACTCTTCGCAAAAAACTACTCAAAAGAAGCCTAATAAACCTTCGATCTGGCATCGGTTATTTGGAAGAAGTTATTTTGATTTTAATTTTCACATGTATAGTTGTAAAACGCACAGAAATGAATGGGTGGATAAAGTTTCATAATTATTTAGTAAATATTTAAGGAAAACAACTATTACATTTTAGTTTTCATACATCTTTTTTTACAGCAAAAAGGAAACATTTAAGTGAATCTGGTGGTGACGTGGTTGCTCTGTATCTGAGGATTACCTTGGTTCTGTGAATCGATAATCGATTAATTATATTCTAGTGTTAATATCATCAGTGAACTGTAATTTTTGATTTCCTTTCCTGAACGTTTGAGACATTGTGAAAGATATTCCAGCACTAAATTTGCACAGGAACACAATAAATTATAAATTAATAAAGGTTAAAGATAACTTTTATTGTGATAAAAATATAATCGATTAACCAATCAGATAATAAATAACCTAATCGAAAAACTTCACACCCTAAAGGCTGAAAAACACAACTTTTTTCGATTTGCTTGATAGTTCTTTACTTGGCATATAAGATCGATGTAGGCATATGCACGAGTATGCTCACATAAAAAAGTTTGAAGCAAAGCAAAGCAAATCGAAGCCAAATCTTGGGCAACACTCAACTTTTGCCCGCTTTGGCAATCAGCTGTCTACATGTATCTTTTCTCGTGCGCTTGCATTTGCATTTAATAACAAAAATAGGGTAAACAGGAATTTTTATTGCTATTATTAATTCATATTATCATATTGCTATCTATTTTACAGATACAAAATATGGAGGAAAAGGAGAACGCAAAAGCTGTCAAAGCATTTATTGTAGCATACCTTCTGCGTTTCACGCTTTGTTGTCGAAGTTTGAACTGTCAAGCAAAGCGAGGAAAGTTGTATCTGAATGGCCCTTTATTATGCATGAAAGTCGTCACTTCGATAATCACTTCACTTTTCCTCCCAAGTCACTCCGAAACACATCACTTTTACAGTGTCTTCACTTCGCTCGAAAATTAACAAACGGCAGAGAAGAGTTACAGAAACGAGTTAGGCAAAGAACATAGTGACGCGACAAAGAAAGCCCTAATAGTGTTTACTAGGATTAAGGACCGTTTACATAAGACTTTTGCTTCGCTTTGCTTCATAATTCAGCTTTGACTGCTAAGTTCAATACATGATTTTATATGAGTCTTGCTAACCAGAATGCGAGAAAACAAAGCGAAGCAAAATCATGGGCAACTCTCAACTTTTGCGCGCTTTGGCAATCAGCTGTCTACATGAATCTTTTCTCATGCGCTTGCTGTTCAAGTGAGTGACTAGCGCACGCACACCGCATTAACCATTTGTATTTATTGAATTAGCTAGACTTGAAATATTTCTACGAATTGTAACTTTTGAACTCATAAAAATTAACTCGCACCGTGAAAACCCCCATCAGCCATCCGGGTAGTTGGCAACGCGTGCGCTACTCGCTCACTTGAACGATCACCAGCTGTCAAAACAACATATCTATAGACATACATCATATCTATCTCGTGGACGGATCAGAGGAGAAATTGTATTTTTAAGAATTTTGTAATTTTTTCCGGTATACTTACCTTCCGCATCTTCGGTCTGCCCGAAAATTTGTAACTCGAAGCAAAATTAATGAACGCGAATTGAATACGAACCAAATAAACCTGCGTTGTTCTCAAACTAAATTGAAATCAGTTCGGTGTTTTTATTTCGTTGAGCCTACTCCAACTTAACAAAACGGGCGTTGAAACGGTCGCTCTAGTAATAGTGCCCTATTAGTGCCACCACGTTCCAGCCGCTGTCGTTTGCGTGTCCCCGTGCTCCATCCAGAGCGTCCTTAGTGCGAAAACGTCCGGCAGTGCCGTACAGCCGCCAGCTACACGCCGACGTCATTCCGACATTTCCAGACTGCCTTCAGCGCCGCCCAGGAAAATCAACCCATCGCTCCCGGTTGACCACACCACCTGGCCAGCAACCCCCAGGCATTGGCCGCTCCGCCGCCCACAACTAACGCAGGCCCCCAAGCCCTGCGATTTGGTCCTTCGTCGCCTCCTTTTGACACCAGCCCGCAACACTCCAGGCGGATCATCATCATCAACCACATAAGTACCCAAAGCCCAAATCAAGCCGTAAGTAAGAAACGAATTTCTTTTAACCCCACTTACGCCCAAAAAAGAAAAAAAAATACACATACATATATATATAAAAGAAGCAATATTTGTGGAGATCTCCTATATAAATATTCATATTTTCCCGCGCAATCAGCAAACGGTGCATATTTCTATATGTACTTTCGAACAAAGTGAAAATAACTGCGAGTATTTACTTCTCTCTCATTTTTTTCCACACATAAATTTTGATATATGAGCGCGCATACATATATGCACACACACAAACGTTCACTTAAATATTAAATAGTTAAAAGTTAATAAACTCCACAAATATCAGCTTATCTCTGACCCCTCATAAAATATTAATATATACTTATATACCTATACATATATACATTACATATATACAAATATAACAAAAAGTGCGGTAGGGTGATTGAATTTTTTGCTCAAGCGGGTACAGTGGTACGAACACATATTTCGAAGCGACAAATTTTTCTATTACTTCTCGTGTTGCGAACACTATATTGCGGTCATTTTATTTCTCATAACTGATCAACTCACTCCCCTTTTCTCTTGATTTAACAAATGCTTGGTGCCCCTCAAATAGATAAATCAAAAAGCCCAAAGATGAGTGACGATGAAAAAACCCAAGGTACTTCCACGGAGTCCCAACGCTCAACGCGTACAAGTGGAAAGTCAGCCACGAAGAAATCCAAGCAGTCGTTCGCTTCTATTAAATTTATATCAGAAACAGATAATTTCATGGACTACTGTACTCGTTTCAAGTCCACCCCAATCCAAGACAACACCGAGTCAAGTCTGAAAATAAAAGACAATAATTGCGATAACTTTTGGAATCGGGTCCAAATCTCTTACGATACGGTCTTAGAAACTGAAGATCAGGATCTCCCCGAAGATTTCAAGTCAGCCGCGTACAATAAATACAGGTCTTGTCTTATAATGTATGAAGACACAAAAGCCCAGATAGGTGACCAACTTCTGTTACTCAAACAAAGGAGTGATCCCATTCCCCATGCCGGTACATCACAACCCAAAGAAGAAACAGGCTTCGGCTTAAAAGTCCCTCCTTGCGACACTGAGATATTTTACGGGGGTTATGAACAATGGCCGTCCTTCCGTGACATGTTCACCGCGGTCTACATTAACCACCCAAAACTCACAAATGCTCAGAAGTTGTACCACCTCCGGTACAAAACGCAAGGCAAAGCCGGCCAAATAGTCAAACAATTCCCGTTAAGTGATGACAACTTCGAACTGGCATGGGAAGCCCTAAGAGCACGATATGAAAATCGCAGAGTCTTGGTAGATAACCAAATAAAAACCCTAATGAATTTGAAACCAATTCAAGTTGAAAATAGCGAGGATATACAGAGATTACAATCTTCTGTAAATAACTGCCTTCAAATCCTCGCTACCCAGCAAGTTTCGACAGAGAGTTGGGACCCCATCCTCATCTATCTGGTCACCTCCAAACTTCCGGAGAACACAGTAACTCTGTGGGAACAATCTCTCATCTCCAGAAAAGACCTCCCCAACTGGTCCCAGATGAACCAGTTTCTGACTACTCGCTATGAGGTGGTAGAAAGAGTAGATCAGTGGCGCCCAGCCAAGGTTAAATCGATCCCCCCGCATACAAGCTACCCCAAACAAAACCCATACGCATTTAAAAGCAATAATTCACATGACACTCACAATAAATCCCATTCAAAGATCCAATCTCATATGACAGAGCAGCGCACAATGTATAAATGTGCATTATGCAAAACCTCTCAGCATCCCATTTACAGCTGCTCTCGCTTTAAAAAACTGTCAATTCAGGATCGGAAAAAATTTGTGAGAGATAATCACATGTGCTTAAACTGCTTATCCCAATCGCATTTAATTAAAGATTGCAGAAGCCCTCACAATTGCGCTCATTGCCAAGAACGGCACAACTCATCACTCCATGATGACGCACTCTCAAAAAATTCATCAACTCCCCGAGTGCATAAGGCCTCATCTCAAGTGGCAACTACCACCTCCACCAGTGCCAGTCTCCAAACTCCCCAGTCTCTGGAAGAACAAGACGAGCAACCCTCGTGTTCAAATAAGTCCCAGGTACAATCCTTCTACTCCGAAAATGAAAGTAAAGTACTACTCCCGACGGCAATCGTCTCCGTTGAACACAGAGGGGAACTCTTCAAACTAAGAGCCCTCATTGATCAGGGCTCAGAACGGAGCTTCATCTCCTCCAAAGCGCAACTCAAATTGAGACTACCATGTCGAACCTCCAATTTCGAAATCTCAGGAATGGGTGGAAGGGTAGTCCAAACCTCGAAAAAATTATGCTCTCTGGTTCTTGTCTCAAACGATTTATCCACACGGATTAAAGCACAAGCAATCGTCCTCCCACAGCTAACCAAATTGCTACCCAAGTTCCAACCCACTCAAGAACAACGGGAAAAATGGTCTCATCTCACCTTAGCAGACGCCAATTGCCACTCCCCATCCCAAATAGACTTAGTCATTGGCAGCGACCTGATCCCACAAATTGTGCTAGAAGGGGTTGAAAAACTCTCCAAAAACTTATTAGCACAAAACACCATATTTGGGTGGATCCTTAGTGGTCAAGTCCCCAATCAAATAAGCTCGTTTTCGACCCAAGTAGACGAAGTCTCAAATGAGAATCTCGATTCCCAACTTCGAAAATTTTGGGAACTGGAAGAAATCCCCACTCCCAAATCTCTCAACTCTGAGGACCGAGTGTGTGAAGACTTTTATATATCCACCACATCACGCACATCTGATGGTCGTTACAAAGTGCGACTCCCATTTAAGCACAGTTTCCCAGACCAACTCACCTTAGGTCGATCCCGTGCCCCAGCTCTCCAGCAATTCCTCAGTATGGAGAAAAATCTTCTCAAAAAAGGCGAGCTAAAATCCCAGTACGACCAAGTCCTCGAGGAATATATAACACTAGGTCATATGGAAGAAACAACTTCCTATGAGAAATCCTCAGGAAACAAATACTCGTCATTTTATTTACCCCACCACGCGGTTGTAAAACCTGAAAAAAGAACGACAAAGGTGCGTGTTGTCTTTAATGCATCGAAAAAATCAACTTCCGGTAACTCGTTAAACGATGTCCTCTACACCGGGCCAACCCTCCAACCCGATTTGATGCTATTAATCCTCAAATGGCGCACGTACCAATTTGTCTTTAATGGCGATGTAGAAAAAATGTACCGCCAAATACTATTACACGATGAGGACCAAGATTACCAGAGAATCATATTTCGCTCCTCCCCAAAAGGTCCAATTCAAGATTTCAAACTAAAAACCGTCACGTTTGGTCTCAACTGCGCCCCTTATCTCGCAATACGCACCCTTCACGAACTCTCTAAAGATATAAAAGACACACTCCCGATGGCGTCCCCAATACTAATGAGCGAAACATATGTAGACGACATACTTTCGGGTGGGCACTCTATCCTCTCAGCCTCTGAATCCCTTTCTCAAGTCAGACAAGCTCTTCTGTCGGCAGGCTTCCCCCTTAAGAAAATCACGGCCAACCATCCTGATATCCTCAAAACCGTTCCCATCGCCGACGTGCTCGATTCACAGTTTCTCGAATTCGAAAAGGCAAGTACGACGAAAACGCTCGGGATTCAATGGAATGCCATAAAAGATGCATTCTCATATACCGTTGAGTCCATCCCAGTAACCACAGCGAGCACGAAGCGACAAATCCTCTCCTCTGTCGCCAAACTTTTCGACCCCGCAGGATGGCTAGCGCCGATAATGATTCAAGCCAAAATTCTCTTGCAGGAGCTATGGCTTGATGGAACCGACTGGGATGAACAGGTAAAACCCATCCGTCTCGTCAAGTGGACGCAGTTCGCGAACAACTTAAAAGCCATAACAGCAATCCAAATTCCTCGTTGGGTGAACTATTCTCCAGGCCAACCTGTTGAGCTGCATGGTTTTTGCGACGCGTCTGAGAAGGCATATTGCGCCAATATTTACGTCAGAGCGATACGAGAAGAAAACATAACGTGTCACCTCCTAGTCTCTAAAGGCAAAGTGGCGCCCCTAAAAACCACCAGCTTACCACGTCTCGAACTATGTGGAGCCCTTCTTCTAGCCAAACTAGTGTCGGTCGTCCAATCTCAGCTCAATCTCCACCCGCAAGCTTTGATTTTGTGGTCTGACTCCGAAATTGTGCTCTCATGGTTGGAAAAGCCACCCCATACCTGGAAAACCTTCGTATCGAATCGAATCGCGCAAATAATCGATCTGGTCGGAAATGCCACCTGGCGGCATGTACGAACTCACGATAATCCCGCCGACATGGGTACAAGAGGATGTAAACCTCTCGACTTGGCAGCCTCCTCACTGTGGTGGAAGGGTCCGGAATGGCTCACCAGCCCCGCGGAATCTTGGCCGAAAGCTTCACGACGCACAATCAACAATCCACCCGAAGTACGCCGAATTGAAGCGTTACACACCACCGAAGAAGAACCCGACATTCTGGATCGTTTCTCCTCCTTCCCACGCGCACTCCGGGTTTTGACTCACGTTTTTCGATTCATACGGACTCTGAAAACCCGAACAAGCCACATAATAGTTCACCCTTTACCTCTGGCGCACGATGACTTCCGAAACACTAAAGTCCAGCTCATCGCCTTAACTCAATCTCGATATTTCTCCAATGAAAAGAGGAATTTGTTAGCTTCGAAGCCGATCGATAAACGGAGCCCGCTTCTCACCTTAAACCCATTTCTGGACAAAGATGGACTTCTACGTGTGAACGGTCGACTGGCGCACTCAACGCTAAGCTACAATGAACGCCACCCCATCATTATTCCCGAGAAATCCCGATATGCTGCACTCTTTTTACGCTTCCTGCATGAGCTGCTCTTGCACGCCGAAACCCGTCTTATGCAGCAGGCGATCAGACAGGAGTTTTATATCCCTCGGCTCAAGCCACTCATAAAAAAGTGCATTTTTCAATGCAAACCCTGCACTGTCCACAAGCAGCAAATGCGCTCACAAATAATGGCAGCCTTGCCACCCTCACGATGCACCTTCGCTCCGCCCTTCACCACAACGGGTGTTGATTTTGCTGGCCCCTTTCAGGTGAAGGCTTCCATGCTAAGATCGCCCACCCTCGTGAAAGGCTACGTGGCCGTTTTTGTATGCTTCACGACAAAAGCGGTTCACCTTGAGTTGTGCTCGAATTTAACTTCAGAGGCCTTTCTGGCTGCATTTGCTCGCTTTGTTGGCCGGCGAGGCTATCCCGCCACCATGATGAGTGACAACGGCAAAACCTTTGTCGGTGCCAAAAGAGCCACTGAGAAGGAGTTTATCACCTTCTCGAAAGAAGTATCCCGGGAAATCGTCAAAAGATATGCCGCTCAAGGTATAAACTGGAAATTTATTCCCCCCAGCGCCCCTCATATGGGTGGTTTATGGGAATCCGCAGTCAAAAGCTTCAAAACGCATCTCAAGAAGACTGCCGGATCACATAAATTCACCTTCGAAGAGTTTACCACCCTATTAATCAGAATAGAAGCCGTGTTAAACTCACGACCCATCTCTCCCCTATCTCAGGACCCCTCAGATTTTACCGCACTCACCCCCGGGCATTTCCTTAAGGGATCCCCCCTGTTGTCTCTTCCTGAATCGAACCATGAAAACTTATCTCTACTCAATCGGTGGGAAAAGGTCAAAGTTCTACACCATCAGTTTAGCCGACGATGGAAAGAGGACTATCTCAAGGACCTGCACAAACGGCACCGATGGAAAGACACCCGTATTGAGCCGAAAGTCGGCGAGTGCGTCCTCATCAACGACGATACGCTTCCGCCCACTGAGTGGCGCCTCGGACGCATCGAAAGGACACGGCCCGGCCCCGATGGCCACATTCGTGTTGTCGAGGTACGCACTCAAACCGGCATTCTCACACGGCCGATAGTTAAATTATGTTTTTTGCCACCGGCCGAACTTCCACTCAGTCCCAATGCGACCGAGTAACCCTACACCATCATCATGATTCTGTACCACTTATGCCACAAACCGCTTGATCGTAAACTTGTCTCGCCTTCAATCACCATACGCGCCTTTTCCCCAAAATAACAATTATATACTTCTCTGTCTCATGACCCACGATACTCGATATACGTCCCACTAAAATTATACATCAACACAACTATTTACAGGCGTGAATGGATTCAGCACCCACACCAGCACCAAGAACTTCACTCCGCTCGCAGGTGTTTGTGGCCGCTAGCGACCGCGGGGGGCGCCCAAGCCCTGATTATCAGAAGTGCCGAGTTTGCGCGCGTCACCACGCGCTACGAACATGCCCGCTCTTTAGAAGGATGCAGCCAGCGCAGCGGTACTTGTTGGCGCGGGCCCATAACTACTGCACCAACTGTCTGGCACTGTCGCACGCTACCAGCGAATGCACATCCCAGATCACGTGCAGGATATGTGCACTGCCGCACCACACGATGCTTCATCGGGCCCCGCCGCCACCACAGCCACATCGCCGTACCACCGCACCTCCAACTCAAACACCTCCGACACCGGCCTCCCGCTCAAACGCTCGCGATCGTCGCAACCCACCTACCCAGGCCGCTACCCATCGCTACAATCCGACTGCAGCCACCATTCCACAACCACGCACCGTCAAACGTTCGGCAACAGGGCTCCATACCGCTGCATTCCGAGAAAAGATGGCAAATCGGCTTATGGATGAGGCCATTAGAGCGCTGGAGCAGTTGAAAGTGGCACTAGCCGTCTAGCGCGCCTAGGCGGGGCAGGATGTTCAAGTGAGTGACTAGCGCACGCACACCGCATTAACCATTTGTATTTATTGAATTAGCTAGACTTGAAATATTTCTACGAATTGTAACTTTTGAACTCATAAAAATTAACTCGCACCGTGAAAACCCCTATCAGCCAACCGGGTAGTTGGCAACGCGTGCGCTACTCGCTCACTTGAACGATCACCAGCTGTCAAAACAACATATCTATAGACATACTTCATATCTATCTCGTGGACGGATCAGAGGAGAAATTGTATTGTTAAGAATTTTGTATTTTTTGCCGGTATACTTACCTTCCGCATCTTCGGTCTGCCCGAAAATTTGTAACTCGAAGCAAAATTAATGAACGCGAATTGAATACGAACCAAATAAACCTGCGTTGTTCTCAAACTAAATTGAAATCAGTTCGGTGTTTTTATTTCGTTGAGCCAACTTATTATTATTTCGTTTACCCCAACTTAACCAAACGGGCGTTGAAACGGTCGCTCTAGTAATAGTGCCCTATTAGTGCCACCACGTTCCAGCCGCTGTCGTTTGCGTGTCCCCGTGCTCCATCCAGAGCGTCCTTAGTGCGAAAACGTCCGGCAGTGCCGTACAGCCGCCAGCTACACGCCGACGTCATTCCGACATTTCCAGACTGCCTTCAGCGCCGCCCAGGAAAATCAACCCATCGCTCCCGGTTGACCACACCACCTGGCCAGCAACCCCCAGGCATTGGCCGCTCCGCCGCCCACAACTAACGCAGGCCCCCAAGCCCTGCGACTTGCATTTGCATTTAATTACAAAAATAAGGTAAATAGGAATTTTTATTGCTATTATTAATGCATGTTTTTATATTGTTGTCTATTTTACAGAGATATGGAGGAAAAGGAGAACGCAGAAGCTGTCAAAGCGTTTATTGTAGCATAACTTCTACGCTTCACGCTTTGTTGTCAAAATTCGAACGGTCAAGCAAAGCGAGGAAAGTATTATGTAAACGGCCCTTTAGAGTTTGGAACAGTGTTGCCAGGACTTTAATTAAAAAGCTAGATCGGCCTAATAAAAAAGCTGAATGGCAAAAAAAAAGATTAAACAAGCCNAGTCTTATGTAAACGGCCCTTTAGAGTTTGGAACAGTGTTGCCAGGACTTTAATTAAAAAGCTAGATCGGCCTAATAAAAAAGCTGAATGGCAAAAAAAAAGATTAAACAAGCCCAGCCTTTTCAACAATTCATTAACTCTTATGTGCAAAATGGGAGGGGACCACGCATAGTGAAGCGCAAACCGTATATACAATCAAATGAAGCAGACTAAACGGCGAAGTCGATTTCTATTTGACAAACTGTTTAACTCGACACGTGTGCCTCAAAGCGTACCTTCACCGATTCAAACACGAACCGGAACCCATATGCGACTACTGCGGAGGATATGTAATAGAAGACGTGTAGCATAAGCACATCGCCCTTTTTACTTTAATTGTCATGTGCACATAAGTAATGTATAAACAAATAGGAATGTACACAAACAACAGTTTACCCAAATCAGTTACATTGAACTCAGCGGGAGTTTATGCAAAGACTGCATTCATCGCACATAGCGAGGATCTTGTTACACTTGTGCGGACGGTCAAAGACACCGCCAAAGACAGTCGCAGTGACTAACTGATCCACAACGTCAGTTTGTCAATGCGACTGACATATTTATATATTTATTGCAACCATATGTTGACTTAGCATATTTTAGAGTTATGTAGTTAGTTTGTAGGTATTAGTAGTATATTTGTATACATTCTAGTTCGTAAATAATTTGTAAGTGTTAGTGTAAGAATTTGGTATAAAAGAAAGTGAAATCAATAAAGTAAACCAATTGGTGATCAAACTCCAACCAATAACTTATTATTTGCTATATGGCGATCCTGCCAGGCTCATAAAATAAATAAAAATTATTGGCTTTAAAAGGCGATACCGCCAGCCGAAAAATAATTAAAATTTTTTATAAAATAATTTATTCGACTCTACAAGGCGATATCGCCAGCCGTAGTTAAATAAAATAATTTATGTGGCTCATAGC
>NW_016164186.1:0-8867 GCF_001687245.7 Rhagoletis zephyria | reverse complement strand
TGTAGCATAAGCACATCGCCCTTTTTACTTTAATTGTCATGTGCACATAAGTAATGTATAAACAAATAGGAATGTACACAAACAACAGTTTACCCAAATCAGTTACATTGAACTCAGCGGGAGTTTATGCAAAGACTGCATTCATCGCACATAGCGAGGATCTTGTTACACTTGTGCGGACGGTCAAAGACACCGCCAAAGACAGTCGCAGTGACTAACTGATCCACAACGTCAGTTTGTCAATGCGACTGACATATTTATATATTTATTGCAACCATATGTTGACTTAGCATATTTTAGAGTTATGTAGTTAGTTTGTAGGTATTAGTAGTATATTTGTATACATTCTAGTTCGTAAATAATTTGTAAGTGTTAGTGTAAGAATTTGGTATAAAAGAAAGTGAAATCAATAAAGTAAACCAATTGGTGATCAAACTCCAACCAATAACTTATTATTTGCTATAGACGTCTTTTTTGAGTGTATACGATTTGGCAGTACCATTTGCAAACTTCGCAACATATCTGGCGAGAGTTTCACGCCTGAGTCACTCGTGGAGGCTATGCTACAAAGCAGCGAAAAATGGTCGGCAGCATGTGACGTAATAGCAGAGGCGATGAATGGGCTAAGGACCCCCGAATGGCAGAGCAGAGGCGACTAACTACCTTTATCCCCCACGATGTAGTACTTGAAGTCATTTCCGTGGTTTTATAGGGACACTTGAGAGCCCCTGAAAGAACTGTTAAAGTATAAACAGAACGAGTTCGCTGAGTAAATTTCGTCCGACGGAGCGATGCCGCCGCGTGATATTCGCTCAACATTTCGTCAAGTAAAACTGAACCGGAACAATAATTTAGTGCTANTAATAGCAGAGGCGATGAATGGGCTAAGGACCCCCGAATGGCAGAGCAGAGGCGACTAACTACCTTTATCCCCCACGATGTAGTACTTGAAGTCATTTCCGTGGTTTTATAGGGACACTTGAGAGCCCCTGAAAGAACTGTTAAAGTATAAACAGAACGAGTTCGCTGAGTAAATTTCGTCCGACGGAGCGATGCCGCCGCGTGATATTCGCTCAACATTTCGTCAAGTAAAACTGAACCGGAACAATAATTTAGTGCTACAACAAATATTGTGGGGATTGTCCTTAAACAAAAAGCTATTTTGAAAATAAGAAAAAAGCCACGAAGCTAAATCCTAAATTTCGAAGCTAAACTACAAAGAAAAAGCTAGATCTAGCCTCAAAATGATTAAACTGGCAACACTGGTTGGGAAGTTCACGAACTAGTTTGTTCAATGAACCTGGTCATTGACTTGATCGAACGAAATAGTCAGCGTTGGCACGAGCTTGAAAAAAAGTATCAGTTGCCAAGCAAAAATTAATATCAAAAAGTATCAAAAGCAAACAGAAACAGAGAATCTGTTTGGTTATTTGCATAACGAAAAACAAACTTATAGGTCCCTAAACCACACAAAATCATTGCGCAATCCAAGACTTGTACAAGCCCAACAAAACACCAAAAAAAATATTTATGGAACCTTTGAGAAGTTTATAGTTTTCAAGTTGATATCCAACATCATTCTCCAAGTCATCTCTAACCGACGTGCAGATAAGTAAATAATGATAGAGGAACGTATTTTTAATTATCAAGTGAAAAACTAAAGCTATAATAAAGAGAACAATTGCCAATAAAGAGTAAAAGTGA
Source organism: Rhagoletis zephyria (assembly GCF_001687245.7). Taxonomy (NCBI): domain Eukaryota; kingdom Metazoa; phylum Arthropoda; class Insecta; order Diptera; family Tephritidae; genus Rhagoletis; species Rhagoletis zephyria. The sequence continues at coordinate 7,163 of NW_016164186.1, read as the reverse complement.
GAAATTCATAGTTCTCAAGTTGATATCCAACATCATTATCCAATTAATCTCTAACCGAAGCGCAGATACGTGAAAAGTGATAGAGATTTTTAATTATCAAGTGAAAAACTAAAGCTATATAAAAAAGGAGGAAAATTGCCAACAAAAGTTAATAAGTATCTTCAAGTTATTTTGCGATAGTCTTCAAAGAAAACTAAACGCGAAGTAAATCAAGTGCCAGAATATCTTCAAGTAATTTTGGGATAGTCTTGGCCTGGAAGCGGCATTCCTTTTTATGAAATGGAACTGTTCTCACCTGAACTAAGGAGTCTTTGGAGTTGCGCGTCGGTTGCTTGTGCTGCGGCTATCTCATCGAAGTCAATAGTGTCACTCTGTATGGCGGTGATCCGGGAGCGCAGGTCCGCGATATTATTGTCACGTCCGGGCAAATGACGAATATCCGTAGTGAACTGGCCGATGATGTCGAGCTGTCGCGCTCTTCGCGGGGGTGCCTTGTCACTACTTTGACGAAACGCAAAAATTAGGGGTTTATGGTCGGTGAATAATACGAATCCTCTTCCTTCAAGTGCGTATTTAAAATGGAGCACGCCTTGGTACGCTGCAGTGAGCTCCCTGTCGTACGCGCTGTACTTTTTCTGTGCTGCCGTCAGTTTCTTCGAATAGAATCCTAGGGGCTGTACTTGTCCATCGACAGTTTGGTGCAACACTGCAACTACCGCGTCATCTGAAGCGTCAACTGTTAAGGTTAGTTTGGAGTTCGGAGCCATGTAGCTAAGCAAGGCGGCGTTCGCCAAATCGATTTTACATGCGTCAAAGACTATTTTGGCCTCCGTTGACCAAGTAATCGCAGTGTTATCGTTCTTGCGATTACCAACAATTAGTCGTTGGAGGACATCCTGGTTTTTTGTTGCGTGTTAAATGATCGATAAAAATTGATCATGCCTAGGAACTTTTTCAAGTCCCTTGCGACGGTTGGCAATTTGAAATTACGTATGGCTTCGACTTTATCCTCCGGTGGTCTTATGCCCTGTGCGCTTATGGTATGGCCCAAAAACTTGAATTCTTTCATTGCTTTGACGGAGACGTTCAAACACTATCAGTAGATGCCGTTCGTGCTCCTCTTTAGACTCTGATCGAGTCCCTTCAGTACATGGTGCATATGACGTTGGAAGGTTTGTGCTGCGTTCCTCAGACCGAAAGTCATAAAAAGGAACTCAAACAGCCCAAATGGTGTCGATATAGCTGTTTTTGGGATGTCGCACGGTTCTATTGGTATTTGGTTGTACGCCTTCTGAAGGTCGATCGCAGAAAAAAACTTCTTGTTATGTAAAATACTGGTTACTTCGTGTAGATACGGGATGGGGTACCTCTCGGGCACAGTGATGGCATTTAGCGCCCGATAGTCCCCGCAAGGCCTCCAGTTCCGTCTTGTTTTTTAACGAGGTGAAGGGTGCTGGCCCAATTGCTCCTGGACGGGCGGCAAATCCCTTCTTGCAGCAAGTACTTGAACTCCCTCTTCGCTTCGCTCAGCTGGTCTGCTGCTAACCTTCGTGGTCGCGCGAACACAGAAGCGCCCTTAGTTGTGATGTGGTGTGTCACATTTGAGCGTACCGGTTTTTTGTTAACGTTGATCTTGTCGATGTCTTGGTACTCGTGTAATAATTTCACGTATTTCCCGTGTACGTCGTATACTAAAACCTGTGTGACATCTGCTTGCGTGACAGCACCCTTCGTTTCGAGAAGCGTCTGCCTATCTAGCAACTTGCCCCTTTTGTTGTCTATAAAGAGATCGCAGTGTTTTAATAAATCGGAGCCTCTTATGGGGGAGTTGACATCCGCTAAAATAAACGTCCACAGAAAGTCACGCCTTAAACCGAGAGAAAGCTGCAGTCGCTTCTCACCATACGTTCTTATTGGCGAACCGTTTGCTGCATAAAGATTAGATGTACCGCTTGTCTTGTATGACTTTGGTTTACGCGCGGGCAGTACCGACACATCGGCGCCGGTATCGACTAAGAATTGTGTTTTTGTGTTGGCGTCATGAATAAGTATGCGGGCAATGCGTCGACAGTTTTCGGGCGTGCCCACTGGACCCGAAACCGCCTTTAGTTTTTTGTCGTTTTTTGTTTATAGCGCAGGGAGAGCGATACTTTCGAGCACTCTCCCCATGCGTCTGATGATACTAGCAATAACCGCCTTTTGCCCGGGTTGGCGTATTCGTACGGCCTCGACGCCGTACCGAAGTTGATCGGGACCGGTGGTTTTGGCGCTGGTTGCCATTTTGGAACAGCTTTTCGAATTTCATTTCAAGTCATTCGATTCGCTTACCTATTTCGAAAAAACCTACATCTCCGGTGCTGCCTGCTGAAACGACCGCCATTTGTCGAAAATCATCTACTTCTAAAATTTTGTCAGCCAGTTTTGCGAGCTCTGGCAATGCGGCTTCGGATGCTTGTAAAATTGCTCTAGCCTGTGCAGCCAGAGTGATTTCAGAAAATCGCTAGAATCATTGCCTTTTGCCAGTCCGCTTAACTCGCTGTAAAGTTGAGTAGGTCGCTTATCTCCCAAGTCTATTTCAGAAAGTATCTTTTGCGTTTTCTTTTGTTCACTCTCGCAATAGCGTTTTATTATACGTTGTTTGAGGTTTCTGTATTTGCCACTCTCGGGTGGACTTAAAATGGCGTCAGAAATTTGTGCTAGAACATTCGACTCGATAGCGGCAACAACATTATAGAATTGCGAAATGTCGGTGCACTACCCAGAAACGGTGAATTGGGCTTCGACCTGCGCAAACCAAATTTCAGGATGCTCCGGCCAGAATGGTGGAACTTTCCCCGACACCTTATTAATTATTGTCCTGTTACTTCCTTCGCTCCCTGCCGCGCCGGCAGTCAGCCCAGCTACAGGTGCTGTTGCGTCGCCTTGATGGGTCACCATCAGTGCTTGATATTTCGGCACCAATGCGTTCTTTCAGTCGTCGGGGCCACCACTTGTAGTATCCTTAACTTACAACTGGTTTATTTATTGAAAGTTTTAAGTTCGCTAATTACACGTGCGCTCGTGACAAAATTTCAATATAAAGGCCTGTATGCAGCTCCCAAGAAAACCAAATCTATATAAAATGGCGGACAAGAAATGGCTAAGAAATTTTCTTGAGTCAAATTTCCTTAAGGCAGTACGCAGTTCTTAAGGAATTTGCTACGCTTTCTACTACGGTTTTCTCAAGTTTTTTGTGAAAATCGAGCACAAGGCATCCCATGTTTGCAACAGAAATACACTGAGGAGCAAAACCGGAACAGTAATACATAATGTGAATTTTCTTGCGATATATTCGCAATATAGGAAGACTTTTATGTAATCTAGTTTCGGAATTCACATTTCCAATGATTATTTCATCAGAAGGCCATAAAAACAACAATTAATACAAGCAAATAGAGAAGAAAAGTGCAAAAAAACGTAGCAACTAGATTGTTCCAGTTTTGCACCCGATAGAAAATTGTACCATTTGCTTGACTTTTAATAAATTGGCCATAACCAATTTGAATATTTTAGCTTTTATGGTCAACTTGGGGTACTTTCGCATAGGTTTTAGACGTAATCTGTTGCGAACGCGCACCGGTTTTCCTCAACGCCATGTCCAAGGTCTTGCATGCGATTGGGCGAATTTTCGCGATTTCAACAGTGGCATTTTCAAATAATTCCATAAGTTTTCTGTTGAATCATATCTGGGCTTTACGCGGGTCACTCCATGATTATAAAAACTTGGGATTTATACCTATTTGGTCCCAGTTTCGGAGGATGTTTCTGATCATTGTCCTGTTAAAATTGATAAAAGCCTGCGAAAAATATCCTCAGAAATTGCCAAATTCTTTGAAAATGCTCATTTATTGTCACTTTTATTTTTACCATCGATGTTACCACAGTTCTTACTCCCTAAGGCGTAACGCAGCCCTACATCATTAAATGTACACATACAAACCTAATAGTCTAAATATTTTGGGACGTTAGGCGTATCTCTGATGCAGGTGCACAGCACTTGAACTAATATTCCGACTTAAAACGTTTAATTTTATCCTCAGAGTTAAAAAATTAAGGGCCGCGCCCTAATAAATAGTAAATTTTGGTGGAATAATGTGGCCGTTAATGAAGAACTTGTAAATTCCCGCTTCAAAATAATACCAATCCAATGTTTTTTCTTAGTAAAAATGCGTTTCTGACTAAAAATTTTTCTGGATGTCAAAGCAGGCTTTCTCCTCTTTATCTTTGTACTGCAACAACTTGTTACCATGTCTTACATAATGTCCAGTCACTTGCTTTGTGGTGAAAAAGCAGTCATTTTTGATTTGGAACCAAAGTTTATAGGCATTTAGAGACCCTCCAATATGCCTAGCCTTGCAAATTGCAAAATTTTGTGGTCTCTTGATCTTGCTGACTGAGGTCCGCCCTTTTATCGCTTGTTTAGATAACCATAAAACGGACATTTGGCCGATATGATTTCTTTCTTTATAGCGTAGCCTTTCTGACCGTTTTGCAAAAACTTTAAATTCTTTTTGCTTGGGTTGTGCACTTAAAGCACTCACAGCGAAAATCCCACGCGCCTTGATTACAAAATTGCAGGAAATGAGCCAGAACTCCTCTTTGAATTATAAAATTCAGCAATTACTAAGAGGGTGCAAAACTGGAACAATCCAGTTCATTTTTGTTTGGTCATTTTTTTCTGAGTTTCCATATGCGAATCTTAAAATTTTTATGGTCAAACGTTTAGTTAAACATCGGTAAGGCGAAATGCAAGTTTGAATTACCATAAAGTAAATAAACTGAAGAAGTACATTACTACACATTTAACTTTCCGTTATATTGTTCCAGTTTTGCTGTTCAGTGTATATGCCCGTTCCATTATTACTTGAGGAAAGAGTGAGGCAACAGCCTGTGAGTATCAAAAATGTCAAAATTCCTTGGACACACACACGAAAAGCCCTGTATGCAGCTCTCAAGAAAACGGTCAAGAAAAAATTGCCATTATTTCGCGTGTGTGTCCAAGGAATTTTGACATTTTTGATACCTCACAGCCTGTTGCCTCACTCTATCCTCAAGAAATAATTGAACGGGCATATATTTCTGTTGCAAGCCTGGGTTGCCTTGTGCTCTTTTTTCACAAAAAACTTTAGAAAACCGTAGTAGAAAGCGTAGTAAATTTCTTAAGAACTACGTACTGCCTTAAGGAAATTTGACTCAAGAAAATTTCTTAGCCATTTCTTGTACGTCATTTTATATGGAGTTTTTGCTTTTCTTGAGAGCTGCATACAGGCCTAAATAATGGCAAACTTTTTCTTAACCGTTTTCTTGAGAGTTGCATACAGGGCATAAAAGGGGAGGGTATTTGCTAGAGATAACATAACATTGCTAGCGGTTTACTTTCTTATCGATAACATTATAAGCAAACAGTGTTGTAATCTAAACGTATTGAATAAACTTCTTGACATCTAACAGCAACATAAGATTGTTTCCGGCTATGTGATAGTCATCATAAATTCATCTATAGGCATGTTTTATTCAACCATCACAAGCTAATAGCTAAATCTTGGTCAAATAAAACGAAATTAGCTTATTTCTTATGTTAGCCTAATTTTGACAGTTGTTTGACTACAAATAGTGTCAAAGCAAGTTTTTGCCTCTTTCTGATTGGCTGAAGGAGAAAATTTCTCATGTTGAATGGCAATGTCTCTTGTTCAATATACAAGCCAAGATAGCTTTTCATAAGCCAATATAATTATGTTGGGTAAGTCCTCCATACAAAATATGCTAATAGCTTAAATTTCTGGACAAATAAAACACGGCTTATGTATGTCGTTTCAATCAAAACGGTTTAAGTTATTTTACCATTTCAATTTCAGTATTTCAATGATATATTTGAGACCAATCGGAGAATCACATTGGAGTTCAAGTTGAGAACTAGCATTTTCTCAACTTGAGAAACAGTCCTATTTTCATACAAAGAAAATGCCCTTTTTGTTGAGAAACAACGTTGGATATTTGAGAAATAGCTTAGTTCTCAACTAAACTCAAGTTGAGCTCAAACATAAATGTTTGTTGGGAGTCAATATTGGGAAATTTCTACACAATAGTGATGGAGAACTATCGATGGGGCTATCGATAGTATCGATGGTTTCATTTTGCCGCCTCTATCGAATTTTTCTAAACACTATCGACAGTTCACATTAGCTTTCGTTTATTAATAGATAATTTCTGCTGGAAAGCGTTTCGTATACCAAAAAACTAGCAGAAACTAGCAGCTCTCTCTCGTTCTTACGCTCTTTTTTTTGGCTCTCCTGCTAATTTCTGCTAGTAAAATTTTTACTAGCATCTGTCAAAATGGATAAACAAAAATTCGCGCCAATATCGATCAGCTGTTTACTTGCTAGTTTCTGCTAGTTTTGCGTTTTTTACTGTTTCTTTCTTTCGCTCTCTGTGAGCGTTATTCCTCCAATTTTCTCATTCTTCTTCTTCCTGATAATTATCTGCTAGATAAGAAGAGAAACAAAGCCATTGTTGGAATTGGACTATAAAAGATGAATGTACGTTTTGAACAGCGCTGCCGTTTGCTAATTTTCGAGCGAAGTGAAAACAGATTGGCGCGTATTCATAGTCCATCAACTAAGTCGAAACTAACAAAGTTGCAACTTAAATTTAAGTACCAACTTAAAATTTACCTCTATTCATAGTCGCATTTCAGACTTCTACTAAGTAGTTTCGACTTAGTTTACGATATAGCAAAATGAGTGTGGAAATGTATCGATTTTTCTTAACGATATTTTGGAAAAATTACATTTTTATTAAATAATGTCAAGTTTGATCATCCGTTTATGTAATTTTTATTTTCATTGCATGATTATGCAAAAGAATAAGATATAATTTCTTGTTAATTTGTGAAATAGCCCGTACAACCGCTGTGATGTGAAGTCGATGTTTATCGAAAGCATGCTGTGAAACATACAAATAGTAGATATCTAATAGGGCATTCGCACGCAGCGCTTTTTCAGGCAACTTTTAGTTGAAAGCAAAAATCGCCTCGTCCGAACGGCCTTTCAACTAATCGCTTTCAACAAAGTTGGTCGCCAGCCAACTTTGAGCTCGTTCAACTTTTTTTCCTTGCAACCCTGTGT
>NW_016164185.1:6184-32854 GCF_001687245.7 Rhagoletis zephyria | reverse complement strand
AATACGAAAAGGTCCCTAGGGACCTTCTCACAAATCGAAGGGTTAATTTGGAATCAAAAATTATTTAGAGGTCGCTCAAAGCGCTGAAAAATTTCCATGTATTTTCTATGGGGGAAAACAACTTTTCATTTTTTTAATACTAAAGATTTTTATTGGTCACCCCATTGCATTTTGTGGAGTCTTTGGCGGACCTATAAATATAGTTACTATGAAAAAGTAGCCCAATAAACAAGTAGGTAGTATTACTGGGAATCTCGTGAAGAGAAACAGAGCCTTCCGATCAAAAAATATTGATTTTCAAGAATTCTATATAATATACATGGAAAACTTTAAGCAGCCTCTAAATATTTTTTAATTTCAAGAGAAAATAAATAGCGGTATCGATATTTTTTTCATTATAGAGCAATCTTAGGGGGCGACAGCATACTATTTCCGACTTTACTTTTTCACATGCAACATTCGACCACCCTAGTATACACACATTTTAAATGCGGCCACGGCCAAGCATAGCCGCAACCACAAATGAAAACTGCATGTGTGTTTGAATAGTTTGCATTTGTATACAAATGTGATTGCGAATACATATTTATTTATGTACATCTGTTCAAATGCCTCGAATGAAAAGAATAAGCTTTTATGAATGTAGCAAAAAATGTTGATAATTGTAGGATTAAAACATTTCAATTAAAGTATTTTCAATGATTTTTTTTTATTCAACAGAATAAGGGAGGCTAACTGTGTGGTAAATATGCGTGGATGGCGAGCTTCATGTTTGTTGAGCTTTAATTGGCCCAATTGCTTGAAAAACAGCGCGAGAGTCAATAAGTAAAAAGCAAAAAAACACATTTTTAAAAATTCCGTATAAGTGGTTCGATGACACATACTTGAGCAACACAAGTGTTATAAGTGAGGTCCAGTGGTGCTTTCACTTAGCATTGCATTTGGCATAAGTTTGCCCCTTCTAAGCCCGATGTGGATTATCAGCAAGCAGCACCAAAAAATTAGGCGAAGAAAACAAAACACACTTAGGAGTGTTGAAAACTTTCAAGCTAAATAAGTGAGATTTATTTTTAATATAAATAAAGCACATTTATCTATCTACAAAAGTAAGTAGTACACTGTCTATCGCAGCAGAAAAATATGTACATATATCTCATCCAAAGACTTACCAACACTTCAGCATGCGTTCAAGTGCAATTTTTCAAAACTCAGCTTAAGTTTGTCGCCATATTTATCAGCTTACACACTCACGTTCACGATCATCATACTCACCATTGTCACTCAAAACATACTCATTGTTAAATTTGTACATACATACACACATACATACATTCATATGTAGCTTCATAAACACTTCGCAGTAAAAAATTTGGCGTTGGCAAGTTTTTAATTTTCTTTTAGGTTTCTGTTTTTTTTTTTATTCTCTTCGGCAGCAGCTTTTGCTGCACTTTTCTAGTCAACAACTGCTTGCGACGCCTCAGAGCAGCGCGGCAGCTTCTATGTCTGCCACGGCTCATCAGCTTGAGCGTGTCAAATGCTACTTGCATGGTCGGAGCAGTGCTCGCTGTGTTGCATATGAGACGGCGCCGAACGAATGGTTGCGTCGGTGATAGTGTTGGTGGGGGTAAATCTGGTTTTATCTTCAACTGCCTGGCAAAGCATTGTCAATGACACAAGCGACTTTGCTTAAGTGGATGGAGAATAATGAAAGTCAGTTTTTGTTTGGCTTTTGATGTGAGAAATTAATTTTAATTTCAGATTTTCTTGCACAGTTTTCAAATAGCGTTAGGAAAGTAGTTGAGAATTGATGTAGCAATGGCAGTGCGAAAAATTGGGGGAAAAGCAGAAAAATGATAACTGATTAAAAATTGGGAAGATAGGTAGAAGTAATGAACTAGGTGTGATGCGTAGGACTCGATGTTGAAGACCTCACTCAGTTACAAACCACTTTGTTGCCGTTATGAGTTTGGTCTAAGCCATTATTTCCACTTGTCGAATATTTACAAGCTTCTGAGAGAAATATTGAAAATTGAAAAAATACCGAGTCAGAGATAGGAAAAGGAATAGAGATAAAAAAAATAAAATAAAAAAAAAACTGAAGATTAAGATCAAGGAGATTAAGATAAAAAAAAAGCTGCGTAATAGTTATTCGTCGCCATGCTGTAAATATTTTCTATGGCCAGTATATCTTGAGAGTTGATATTTGACAAGCGCCATCTGTCATTCAATAGTCGAAAAAGGTGTGCGCCTGGGCCATACTATTTTGATTACTGTTTTTTATTAATTTTATAATATCGAAAAATATATTGCTCTTAAAATTAGCTTAAGGCCCGTATAAGTGTGCTTATTTGTCATCGTACATAATAAAATGATAGTGGTAGGTAATGGTAATGGTAATAATTGTAGATGATGGTAATGGTAATTGTAATCGAAAAGGTAATGGTAATGGTAATAGTATTGGTATTGATAATGGTAATGGAAATGGTAATGGTAATTGTAACTAGCAAAGTGTTTACGAATGGTGAGGGTAATGTTAGTGTGAATGGTTGGTAATGGTATGGTGATAGTAATTTTTTGGTAATTGTCGTGGTAATTGTAATAGTTATGATAATAATTATAGTAACGGTAATGGTCTTGGTAATGATAATGGTACTGGCCATGGTAATGATAATGGTAAAGGTAGCGGTTATGGTAATGGTAATGGTAAAATTAATAGTAATGGTATTTAATATCTGAAAAATCTAAGTTGCCAGGGCACTTTAAAGTCTAAAAATTTGCAAAAAAATAAGCTAGTATATCGCACTATTACTGATGGTAATTATCAAATATAATCAAAACAGTTCATATTAAGTTTAGGTACCCTTTTAAGTTATTTAAAGTTAAAAAAATTTCTAAATCACAACCTCGGCACATATTTATATCTTTGTAACTACATAAAATACCTTGTCTGCAAAATGTGTGTAGCATTATTGCCATGTGAAAACTTTGCAAATTATCACTTCATTAAATTATTTGGAAGAAATACAAGGAAACTGGTAGAGGAAAGAAAGTTTTATTATCATTGCTGAAGGAAGCAGAATTAAGTTAGTTTAGCGAGTAGTAAGCAGCAGAAGAATAACTGCAAAGGTATGCAGGTAAATATAATCGTAGCAACAGCCTGGGACTGCGCTTCGATACGCAAGCGTGAAGGTGTGAGACTGCCCATGACTAAATACAGTGGGTATTAGCGAGTACACCCAAAGGATAACTTAGCTTAATTTAAGTAGTGAAAACTTTGATGTGTGTGTGTGTGTGTGTAGGTAAGTATGTATGAATGCTAGTGATGATAGCTAAATGAGTGTAAGCAGAAAGAAGAAGTGATAAAGCGCACGAGCAGCAAAAATTACAGAAAAAAAGAATGTTAAGGTTTGTAAGAAAGTGGCCTAGCTGAGGTCAGATGTAATGTTGCTATGTGCCTGGAAGAAGCTAAAAATGCCAGCATAACTACATGGATGGATGAGCGGCAACATGGTAGCTAAGTGAAATTTATTGGATTAAGAAAAGGTTGGCAAGCAACAAAAGTAAAGGAAAGAAGGGTTAATTGAAGCCAGGAAGAAGTAAAAGTAGCAGGCATTGCTTTTTGCGCTTTGTGCTGACTTTTATTAAATCTTTCACACCTTCATTTAATAGTCTTTTCCATACTAGCAGTAAATGGACTTGCCTGTGTTAAACAGTTTTGATGAATACTTACATATATTGTGGATTATATTTTTAAACACATTCCGCTTAATTGATTTCTATGACTCATTTACGCTTTATCGACGTTTATTGGCATTTAAAAGGTTAATTCTTAGATATACAAAAATACCATTTATCAAAAAAAATATTTCCCTTCGGCAAGCCTGTGCCTTTGCAAAGCGCGAAAACCAAAAATATCTTAATCACTGCGAAAACTTTGCCATCACAATTTGCTCTCTTCGCTATGCCACGTCAACATTTTATGCGCATTTCAGTATTTTCCACAAAATCCATAACATTCAACAAATGCTCGTGCGTAAGCAGTTGGTTATAATGAAGGCGCACGCACAAATTAGTCTCAGTTACGTATACGCCGTGGCGCACCCATTCGAGTGATTACGGCGGTGGTGGTGCTGTTGCTGCTGCTGCTGGTTCTGTCGTTGCTGATGCAAATATCGCAGTCGTCTTTGGCGTTGTTGATGCACGCACAGCAGCTGCTGCAATGAGTTGCGTTGCACAAATTTCCAAATTTCGCGTGATTACGAAGCCAGGCGGGCGTTGGCAAATGATTAATGCAAATTTCCACTCAGAGTACTCAGAATGAATGTAATCACAGTGCGGGTGTTGCAAACTAATTTTTTTTTTGCTAAGACACGCAGGCAAGAGCAAAATATAGGAATTATAAAAGTTTAGAGAAATTTCTAGCAGTCCAATTCGTTCCTATCAACTTTTATTACTTTGATTTGGAGTGTGTCTCTAGTTAACTCATTCATTTATTTTGTTATAATTGTTTAAACCCAATTAACCACAGCGCAGGTTGTTGCCCTCATTATTTATTTAGTAGTTTTACTCATTTATTTTGTGCAATCTGTTGCACTCACTTCAAACTTAAATAATTACTCGCCAACAAAGATTTTGTGTTTCAAGCGTGCGCCGAACTTATAGCTTCTCGAATCAGCTATTGTCATTGCACTGTTGACTAAGTAAGTAGTTGAGCGGGCAATGCAGTGGTTCAGCAGCAACGAGGCTAATAAAATGCAGTCGCGAGTGCTACACTTAATTTTGTTATTTCAGTCTCATTACTGTTTCTCAAGTGCGCGCTATGAAGCAACTCGTTTGTTGTAAACTACGAATAGGGAAAGAATTGTAGAGAAACAATAAAGATGAAATACTTAAAGTGGCGGATGCTGTAAATAATTATTATTTTGTCTGACCGGATTAGAAAGCTTAATTATTTTGCACAGAGAAGTCAAAGACCTGGTCAGAAAATAGCTTGATGGAGATGTCACAGTAATTACGATAAAGCTAACAAGCAATAAATCGATAAATATACCAATAAAGAAAATGATTTATGATTATCAGTATATATATATATATATATTGCTCAAAATATTAATGACTATTTTTCACGCGCAACACCACCCACGTAATATTTGGATTAAGGTTACGCTTAGAATGTAGCGAAGCCGAAAATAATGTATTTCACTGAAAAAAAATTGTATAAATTTTTTGCAGTTTCTAAAAAAGTTTCGTGTTTCGAGATATTCAACCATATAACAAAAAAACTAACAAAATATTTGAATGCTAATTATTAATTAAATTTACATTTTCCTAAAATATTTTCGTTGGCACCTATATTTAGATTTTTTTATTTATTATTTAAATTGAAATAGGTGGCATCCCCCTTCAAAAATATTTTCGAAGTTAGCTTTCTCATAACTTTATCGCTTGAGATTTTTACTTAATTAACTGATTTAACTTATAAGATAAATTGAATTAGGTTTTTCAAAAAAAGTGGCAACCCTATCTAAAGAAATTTTTAAACTAAAACTTTGTTAAGTTTCTCAAATTTGACATCCATACTAAGGAATTTTATTCATATTATAAATCAAATTGATATGACTTTTTTATAGGTGGAGACCCTCTTCAAACACATTTTCGTTTTAAAGATTTCTTAAGCCTCCTTGCCTTCGATATTTTAAATTATTTGTTGTAAATTTATTTATTAATAACTATATTATATTATAAATTAAATTTATATGACTTTTTTATAGGTGGCAACCCTCTTCAAACATATTTTAGTTTTAAAGATTTCTTAAGCCTTCTTCAATTTATGCAAATTAAATATAACTGTTTAAGCAGGTGGCAACCATCTTTAAATAGTATTCTTGATACTGTTCAAAGTCAAAAGCAGGTATGGGCAGAGAGTGAGCAAGTGCTTGGTAGGGTCAACATAGAAATATTTCTGCATCAAAAAATTTTAAGAAAAATTACGCTTACGTTATTTTGGAGGGAGGTTAGGGCTCGATATGCTCCTACTTTCACTTGAGTTTTAAATATGCGCACTCCAAAATACATGAAACCAATGCACTTTTAACCATTTTGACCTATTTTGCATGACCTGTATTGAACTAAAAGATAAACCACCGAAGCGCAAATTGAAGCCAGAGAAAAGTAAAAAGCAAGTAGCGTATGTTTGAATATGTAAAGGAATGTATGCATTGGCAGCAGGAGAAAGTTTCGAATGCCAGCATTTACTGCGCTTCACTCATATTTACTAGTATTTACACATACACATACATAGTCAATAAATGCCTAACGAAAATTTTATTGGACTTTAAATTGAGTTTGAACTCAAGCATACATATAACCATGAGCAAGTAGAAGCAGAAGAACAGAGACGATGAGTTGGCCTAAAGTGAACACAAATCGTAGGTGGAGCGGGACACAATAGCAAATAACGTCAGCCAACAAAAATATGAAGGCGGTTATNGGAATGTATGCATTGGCAGCAGGAGAAAGTTTCGAATGCCAGCATTTACTGCGCTTCACTCATATTTACTAGTATTTACACATACACATACATAGTCAATAAATGCCTAACGAAAATTTTATTGGACTTTAAATTGAGTTTGAACTCAAGCATACATATAACCATGAGCAAGTAGAAGCAGAAGAACAGAGACGATGAGTTGGCCTAAAGTGAACACAAATCGTAGGTGGAGCGGGACACAATAGCAAATAACGTCAGCCAACAAAAATATGAAGGCGGTTATGTTGATGCTGGCAGTAAAGGTGCAGCGAGGAGATATGGCAATCGCGATACCCCTGAGATGCCAGCATTTCTTATGCACTAAAAGCTTTTCTGCATACTGGCGGTGATGCTGCAAGTCAGCTTGTGGCATTAAGGTAGACAAAGACAATTGAAGTTGTGCAAACATACAGACATGCATGCAAAATATTACATACATTCTTATGTACATACATATATGCAGTAAACACTGATGCACAAAAAAGCGACGCAGTGTGCCTTTGTCAGTTATGGAAAATTTAAGTTTGTGAAACTTTATAAGTAAGCTGGTTCAAATTTTGTTTTGGAATGTCTCTTGGGACTGAAGCATTTCACCTAAAGTTAAGTGTAATAAGTTAACGAAGAGTTTCAAGCAGAAAAATTTTTTCACCAAAACCGTATACGTACTTGTTTTGAGGGTTTGCTTTCAGTGCTCCACCTTAATGCTCAACAAACTCGTCGAGTAAATGTTAACGGCAAAATGGAAAGCAAAATTTTCGGTTTTTTTTTTAATCTGAAAATTGCTAATTAGGCATTAAAACCAGGAACGGAAAATAATCATTATTTTTTAAATTTTAACTAAAAAACCAACAAGTCGTAACAAGTCGTCGTAAAACAATTTTAACTACACCAATAACCAATAAAGATTAAAAATAATAATTGATATTTGAGTTTTAATTTTTCTCCCAAAGGTTACTTGATTTTTATTTTTCGATCACAAATAATAATTATTTTATGAGTGACTTTGGAGGTGGATAGCTCCTACTTTACAACCCTATAAGGGAGCGATGATCAAAATAGCTGACGTCAGAAAGGTATTAATATCAGAGATCTGCATGGGCTACTTTTTTTTTAACAGCCAACATGATTGTTGATAGTATCCATCGCTTATCAGTTATTTGCGTTTACAAGAAAGGAAGAGAGTAATATTCAGTTCAGAAATATTTATCTTTTATCGTGTAAAATTTTGGATGAAGCGATTATTGCAAGCTATTTCGATTGAAATTTTTGGTCAGTGTTAGATCAAAGGCTCTACACAAATTGCATTGCAAAAATTTTAAAATATTTTGTAAATTCATGTTTTAGACTACATACTATAAGACCTTTATAAAGCTCCCAACACACAATTTATGAACTAATAGTAGATGAACATTTCTTACAACGAAGACGCGCCCTTTGCGGCGCTTTGGGTCTTATAAGAGTTTTATAGACCCTATTGGCGAAGTATTTTGGTCTCGGGTCCAAATTAAACAACAAATGTAGTACCAAATAAAGAGAATAATTGTTAAACAAATATGGGTTAACACTTTATCACAGCATCTGCCATTTGCTGTACAACGACTTAACGGCATATTGTTAAGTGGATAAATGTCCTGCTACTTATTTATGTACAAATAATGATAGCATTAGAATAAATTTATTTTTTTTTGTTTTAACAATTCAATGGCATAAAATCAATATCATTAGCTAATAGAGTCACTTAAGAATATTCGTATTTTAATAAAAAACGCGCAGCATTCAATATTTTTGAAGACTTGCTGTGCATACATACATATGTAAATAAAGACAGTCTGCTATGGCTGTTAACAGGAGCCATTAAGAACAAATCATAAATGGTGTTTTGCTGCTGCTAATAGTCTTAGCTTAGTCTACTTATAATTGGTATGTTTCTAATGTGTTTTTTGTTTTGTTTTTGTTTGTGTTGTGTGCGATGCTCCAATTGACTCATAGAGCGGCAATAGAATTGCCATAATCGTTGTTTTTATGTTTTCTTTTCTTTGTTTTGCTTTGTTTTTTGTCGGGCTTTTTGTTAAAAGCTTGCCAACAACGGCTGCCAACAATGATGCTGCTGATGATTTCTGCATTTGCGTTTTAATTTTTTCTCTTGTGAATTCTTGCTTCCGCTGCTTGTTGATGTTCTGGGCTGATGCTATTTCATTTCAGCGGATTTTTTTTTTTTGTTTTATTTGTAATAGAGTGCCCGAGTACACTGATGCAACATAGCATTTATAATTGCTGATAATGGTGATTGAATTGCGATTTTTTTTTATACAATTTTTGATAGTAAATTGATGGAGGGAGATATGATGGCTAATAAGTCATACGTGCGTATGTAAATATTTACGCATTTTGGCAGCATTTGTTACCTTAATTTAGAAGACTTAATTGTTTACTTAATTAACTTTATATCTACTAGTAACTATTATAAAAAAAAGTAAAATTTTAAAAGATGAAAAACGAAATTTTGTTAAAAAAATATCAACAAATCCTTGCTCTCACTTTAATTCTGCAAACCGCAAGTCTGCAGCCGCATGTCCATGCTATAAATTCCTACAACCTCAATTAAAAAAATCTGCTTAATTCTAAACTAAACTAGTTTTCAACTCCCACAGGCTTTGTCTACAGATTAGCATTGAAAGAGCATATTTTTCCATGGGCAACATAAATCTAAACTCCACTTCAATATATGTACACATTCAGTATATGTATATGTATGTGTGTGTGTGTGTGTGTATGTAACTAAAAAAATCATGGCACTAACGAAAATGTGCCAGCCGCCACTATGAAGGAAGGAAATGAAAACTAACATAAAATACGATAAAATGTGAAAACTCCTCTTTGCATCCTCATAATATTGCATTTGGCAAGCGTTGCTGATCTCATAAATTACAAAAATCGAAAAACTTGTTGCCAAGTATGCTGACAGGCATTTCAACGTTGTTATCGAAATGATTAGGCAACTTACAGAATTTTACGAAAGTAAAAGCTTTTTGGTGAACAAAGAAGGCTGATTTTTTTTTTCTTGGCTCGCAGCACTACTAAATGCTTTAAGGCTTGTAATGATATTTAAAAATGCTTATACATAATTAATAGGGTAGTGACTGTAGTGATGGAATTGATAAACTCTTTCTCTATGAAAGCAGCAAAGAGAACACATATTTTATCAAAACAATATACGTCAAGCGAATTTCATAATTACTGGGAGAATAAGTAAGGGTATTCAAAACATTTGCTTTAAAACAAATTTTTTTGCATGAAGTGGTTTTAATATTAACCTTACCTTTACCCAATGCTAACGTAGAAGAATTTAAGCTTAGGATAAATTTCTGATTAGAATTTTTTAAGTAGAGTATTAGAGATTTAGAGATGAAACTGCGCTTTTTACCAAGTTTCGATTAGGGTCATACCCCAAATAAAAAAGTTCTCACAAAAACTTAGCTGCCTAGGTTGCGCTGTAATTAAGTAGTACGTAATATTTTCCTTCCGATATTCCGCTTACATATAGTACATAGTTGGATAAATACATATTTTTGTGGATAAATGTGAAAATGATGAACGAACGGAGTTATTTTGGCTAAAATCGGCAAAGTTGTCGACTTAAGTTTGGTTCGCTGGGTAAGGCCGGGACAAGATATTTGTCAAATTGATGTATGTAGTCCAATTTAACTCAAATATAGGTCACCTCAGTAAAAACAAAAACTTTCTGAAAATTTACGCGCTAGATTAATCGAGAGTCAAGTTATCGGTAGCTAAAATAAAATCAAAAACCGTCAAAAAAATTATACCTCCTCCACCTACAAAAATGTTCCAAAAATCAAAGAAACAATAATTAGCCGCTGGCATAACGAAATATTAAAGAAAGCATAACAAGTTGTAGCATATATGAGGGGGGCATACCTACTCGTTTTTATTTTCTGTAGACTTTTGCTTTATTTATATATAGATTTTGTCCGGGCTTACCTCTAGATTAATTTTCGTCGTGTAATTTTCTAGAGCACTATAAACCTTTTGCGACCCGCCGAATTGCATTTCATTGAGATTTTTTAAAAAAGGGCTCAAACGACCTTTTTGTTGGTTAAAATTTTCTACAAATTAGTTCTCGTAAATGCCATACAGCAAAAGTTTTAGGTCGAGTAATAAAACCCGTTGTAAGTGAAATATATAATATACCAGCTAAATCCAGAATTAGGGCGAAAAAAAAATCTTCGGCGTTTAAGGTTAGGTTAAACGGACAGCTCTGAAAAGAGTTCACTCGGGGACCAAGAAGGGTTATTACGATGCCCAGGGAGGCTATCCCATGCCTAGCCCCACATGCCTTTAAACCATTTTGATTCTCTGGCGAATCCTAGCAGTCCCTCCACTGGATCTGTCTACAAGGTATCCAGGCTCTCGAAGAAATTTGAGGCGTTTTCCTCGGGGTGCTGGGCACTTGCCAAGAAAATGCTGGATGGACTCTATTTCCTCCTAATCTCTGCAGCTTCTGCAGAAATCGTCATACGGAGCTCCGAATCTGGCGGTTATGTGGCCTGTGGTCCAATGGTGCAGCGGCTCATCCACTTAATCCACTTTTCTACGAGCTTGAATAAGCGTTCTGGCTACATGTCACGGATGGCTTGCACGTTATTCGCCTTAAGTGCCTTGTTCGCATAACATCGGTCCTTCACAGCACCCCTAAAAAAATCGAACGGTCTCAATTTGTGGCTCCAAGGTGCCAATTGACATCGCCGAGACGGCTGTTAACACGATTACAGAACTGGGCGCGCCACTCTGCTTTTGCAATTTTCGACAGGAAATAATCGTTTATCATGCCTTTGTAGCGCTTTTGGCAAATGGTGCCACCAATTCAAAATCCGCACCAAACTGCCACTCTCTGAGATTGAATTGGCTTTTCTCGATCCTCAGATGCGGCAGTTTTGCTTGTTAACATAGCCGCTGAGATGAAAATGCGCTTCGTCAGAAAAGATGAATTTTCCAGCAAAAACGTTGTCTATTTGGTTTGCATTAAATATTTCCCAACGTTGTTCAAACGTAAAGCGGAAGATGATGAAAAAGAGAAATAATAGACACGTGTGTATAAATATAAGAGTGGTCCAAATTTTTTTTTTTTCGATATAGGGTTTGGGAAACCTTTCAAATTTTCTCCTCTTGCCGAAAGAGGTGCTGGTAGCAAACTTTATGTTTGTAATTATAAATTTAGTGGATGCTCATGATGATCATATTTTACTCTTAAGTATTGTGTAAATATGGTAATCAAACAATTGGTTAAGCAACCTAAGAACATTTCAAATTTAAGTTATCTAAAAAAAATGCATAAGCTTCAGTTATTATGGCAACAATAGCTTTTTGTAAAACTAACCAATATTTTTGCCAGTTTTACGGCGATCCAGTAGCGCATTACAAGGCCATTGATTTGGTATAGGTATTGCAAATATCAAAAGGAAAAAATTAAAGGGGTGCCCCGTTTTCAAGGATGACATTTTTTCCCCCCATACAAAAATTGGACCACTCTAATATATATGCAAGGGTGAATTTTTACTGCTCTAGATAGTTTACTATATCTTAGAACTTATTTTAACCTCCATTTAAAAGACGCATCAAAACAATATCCATTATCGTCATCACCTGTCTGCTCTTTGCTTACACCTCTCTTTGCTCTGCCTCTCCACATTAGCTACTGTTTGGCGCCATTTTCAATTGTTGATTCCTCAGCGCAACACAATAAAGGAAGATGACACACTCACGCTCACGCTCGCGCTCGACCGTTGACTGCCTGCTACCCCTACCAGCTCTCTGCTACCTGCTGGCTGATACTTTGGCAGTATTATCTGCGCAAAGTATAATCATCTAATTGTTTGCTTTTAACTAAAATTCAACCGAGTAGGGATTGTGGGCGAGAGTACATTAGAACAGTTTAGTGGCTAATGGCGATGACTATGAACATAAAAGCACTTGTACGGAACTGTTGTTGCCTGCAACACAATTACGATTGCATTTAATGTTGTTGCAAATAGCTGCGTTGATTATTACAACAAATACTTTACTTTAAGTGAAAATAGTTTTACTACATGGAACGGGGGAGAAGTAAGCGGAAGCAAATATCCATTTCAATTAATGAATGCAATCATTTTACAGTTGTTGAACTATAATTGTAGTCGTACTTTCGAATGCAACCAATTAACAAAAGTGGCAACGCTTGTGAGGCAAGTAGAGATACAGTGCAGTAATTACTTCAATTTAGTTAGAAGTTGGAAAGGTCATTGTTGCAAGCGATTTAATGAAGTGTTGAATTTGTTGCATTTCTGTTGGAGATCTACTTCGAATGTGACCTAGAGAAAATATCATTTAGCTTACCTGCTTTTGAGTCAGTTATTTAAGAGAACACATTTTATATGAGCTGCTCATATTCATACATACAGTAGTGGCTAATTTGAGCTTTCTGTTTTAATACAGCCAACACTTGCTGCTAGATTGTGAACAACTCAATTACGGTAGTATTAATACAATAAATTGCACTAAATAAATAATACTGCCTACTCTCTAATCACGTACTTACTAATGCATATATGTTTATGCTACATATGCATGTATATATGTATGTTTATTTGTATTGGTGTAACTTTCTCACATTTTTCACACTGACTTGCTATAATGAAGATACTCGTATTCTGCTTGTGAGTGAGAAAACATATTTTTGTATAGATGTGAAACATGGATGGAGTCCTCTTATTGCGTCTACATTTGCATAAGCTGAGAAATCATCATTTATAACCTGTGTAGGTTTTCTGAAATTCAGTTGCAAAGCAGCTTTCGAATCTTATTTTCTGCCTGTTTTTATTTCGACCACCTATGCAGACAGATTACACCGTGCAACAAAAACAAAAAATTTCAAACAAACGAAAGAATCGATATACTCACGAAACTATTGGCCAAATACCTTGAAATTTTAAAGGTCTGATTAACTAAAAAAATTAAAAAAAATCAGTGCAAGGAAGAATAATAATATGGGTATCAAATGAGAGAAAAAATTCTGTTGAATTTAAAAATAATAAAGTTTCTTGGTTTAAATTCACGAATAGGTATTGTAAGTCAGCTTTTAATAAGTTTTACCTTTTTAAGTTAATAAAGTTTGCAGGACCAAATTCAATGATGAGGTCGTGCATATGTTAGTCCTCAAAAAATAATTAGAAAAAAAAATATTGCAAATTTTTAAGAATATTTAAGGACAAAATTTGTAAAGGACATTTTCCATATTCATTCGTCCTTATGCACCAAAAAATTTATTCAGTTATAATTCTAAAGATTTGTTTCCTTTATATGATACCCTTATTTTTATCTTACATTGCATTCAATTTTTTAAATAATTTTTTGAAATAAATAATCACATTTAAAAAAAAAAAATCCTGACGTCAGAGAGAAAAACTAAGTACGCAATTTTATTATAATTTACCAACAGTTTCGCGAGTATATTCATTTCATATTTTTGTGTGTAAAATTTACTGTCGCACGGTGTTATATATGTACCTATCACCTCATTGCCTCAAGACTCAAATTTTAGCATTTGGTATAGTAATGATCCTGCATGAATCTCAAGGGCAATTTTAAGAGGTTCCGTTCATCGAGCGCTTCGTTTTCCAGGGGAATAACACGTAAGAAAATGATTTCTTTTCCTTTGAGGTCAATATATAATTTTCTAGAATCAATCAGATTTTGGGGAGGGTAAATAGCTGGACGTAGTACTATGTGTACTAGGGTAATTATAGACGATCTTAAACGGACATTTCATTGTAAAATTAGGAGCTTTTGGACTAGCGCTTTCTAATATATATATTTTCTCTGAGCTTAAAAAGTGTACTCTGCACGGCTTAAAGAAAAATTCGAAGCACATAGCACGTGGATTTTCATTTTGATGTTACTCGCTTTTCAGCCGCTTACATATACATACTTATGTGTAGTATTGATTCAGAATTAGGCCGTTTTATACCGTGCTGCTACCAGTAAAAGCAAAAAAAAGTAAAAAAAAAAACAAAAAATAAAGAAAGAAGAGCCCATATCTTATTAGCTATTTCATCCTCTTCTATCTACGCCAAGGTATTATACCAATGACTACCTTTTGTCGAGAACAATCGTCTGTAATACGCCAGTGGAAGTGCATTCGTGCAACTTTCAGCTTTTCAAGTCACTTACTCGCCTACTAATATCCTTATATTTTTGTAGTGGTTTCCACACAAACGTCTACTCGTATGCGTACACAATTCGAGCATACGTAGATATAAAAGTGCCAATGACTCAAGTATGCCGTTCTGCACAATACTGCAGCAGCTTCATTTCAATTCCNGCTTCCTTTTTTGTTGTTGCTATAAGAAAGTGCAATGTGTCCATTATGTTGCTTCGAATTGCTTTTCACAATTGCATTGTTCAATTCATATTCTTATAGGCGTACGTACTCACGAGCATAAATACACACACACATACACACACTAATACACTAATACACTCATGTGGGCTATGCTCATTGCATTGTTCACGTAAGTATGTATCTTATAAGCTTTTAGCTTTCCGCATCCGTTTCTACCTTCTTACATCTACTGATTTCAAATAATATACACAAAAGGAAATGAACACAAATACATATGTATGTACATGAAAGCTGTGTGCTTAACAATAGCATTGTTAATATATTCCTTCTCACAAATGCAATTCCACAAAATTCTTTTGCTATAAATCTGACGCAGCAGAAAAGTGTAAGCAGCAAGGCAAGATGCGCTGCCCACCAACGACAAGTGATAACATCAGTCGGATTGTTGCTAAAGAATAATAAAAAAAAAAAACAACAACAACAGCAAGTAGAAGGATGGGCTTGTCCTGCATCCAAATACAGATTGTCAGCTGCTTATTTCGGTTGGCAGACCATCACAGCGGTTGACCGCATATGTGGCTGAATGCGTGCAGCCGAGAGTGCGAATGCAGAGCAAGGCAGCCTGAGTTTTCTTTTCATATGTACACGTACGAAAATACATATTTACGTTTGTACAGATGCATGCTTGTAAACATATTATATCACTGTCGATTACTTCCCAAAGGGTGTGCTTAATTACGCAAAAGTTTACTTACTTGCAAGAAGTGGACATCGGACTATAAGTTTATTCATTAAAATGTCTGTAAGGTCCATATATTCTGACATATGTATATATGTATGTATATGTATATTTATTTCACCAAGCAGATTAACTCTGCTGAACTCAGAAGTTTTATGTACTTAAATTCTTTGCTAGGCAATGAAACCACAATCATTGACATGTCCACAACTTACCGTTAAACTACATACATATATTCGTTCATATGCATACAAATACAGTGTGTGACATAATGATAGGGTCACCATTTATTGATGGATTTTATCTATGTATATTTTCCCAAATTAGAGTTTAGTATTACTTTATAAAAATGTAGCTCATTCTATAACAAAAGCCATATACATATGTGCATTAGGGCGGAGTAATTTGTGCGGGGCAACATTTTTCGAAGAAAGTTTATAGCAACTAAAAGTTCTAAGCAAAAATGCCAATTTTCAAAAGAAAAAACAGTATATTTCATGAAGAAATACACAAAAGTTTGTAAATTAAAAATTTATTTTGTTCAGAAAAAAATATAATACACTGATCTTTCTTTTAAAAATTGGGAGGTTCAAACGTCATTTTTGTTATATAGTTTGTTCAACGTTTTTGCTTAAAATCGAACGTATAATTCTAATATGCCATATACTTTTTTCGAAATTTAATGACTCCGCCCTAATGTACATAATTGAAACCAAATTTCAAACTATGTGTAAAGTTTTTAAAAATTCATCCAGTTTACATACAATTTTAACTTTTTTATTTGGAATTTTTGAAAATTTTTGTGTTTACAGTTTTATAGACCATTTAGTTCTTGTTTAAAAAAGCGCTAGTTGGAAGTGGCTACAAACCGTTGATTTTCTCATATAAAAAATGCGAAAATTCGGACTATAATAAACAGCCTAGGTTGGGAGCAGATGCCTAAGGAGTAGCCATCGAAAATTTCATTTAAATCGATTAAGCATCTAAATTCATTAGCAATGTATAGATAGTTATAATCATTATTAAAAAAAAAAAATAGTCAAAACTTTTTAATATAAGATGACCTTACCATTTTGCAACGCAGTATATACATACCTAAATACTAGTGTATATATTTGTATTTATGACTACATGCAAATATCACTGCAAACTCAGCAAACTCACAAGCCAACCGCAATGCTACAATTGCTGGCTGTAGCCGTATACTTCTGCATGTTGCACATAAAAAGTTGCCACTTCCTGCCAAAGGGTCTTATCGTATATGCACCCAGTATGGAAAAAAACTAGTTTAAATATCGATTTTAAACTCGTTCTTTTACACACCACAACTAGCTGAAGATCTGATTTTCTTTCTTGGAACGAGCTCTTTACTTTAACATTGTGATGTTCTATGAAGCAGTCAATTAGCCGACTCTGCATTTGGCTTAAGGCACTTTAAAGTCCGTATATGTCTTTTAAACCAATTTAGGATTACTTAGTATTAAACGCTGAAATAGTTAATTGCCCAAAGTCAATGATCATTTAAGTGATATTGAATTATTTGCAAATATATCGAAAGTGTAAGCATTTGGTTTATCTCAAGGATTCTGCTAAGTGATTTTACATCAGTTTAAAGTCAGTTGCTACATAAGTAGAAAAAACTTAATTTTTCTGAGAAAATATGTTAAGTTATGCCGCACTGAGTAGATACTCGAAGATACTCATGGCTATGTGTATGCATATCCAACTTTTACAAATGTATGTATGTACATATATATACGACTGTGGTTTATTAACCATAAAATATGTGCTTTCAGTGGCGAACTATAGCCAAGTACATCTGGTTGAGTATTGAAGTCGCTCATCCACACATACATACATACATATGTACATGCGTATACTAGTGTTATGGAATATATCTTCGCGAACGGACATAGTACTCGTACTTATAGGAATGAAAATTACTGTCATTGGTTATGATATCGATGCTCTGTATAAGGTAGCAATTTAAATTTTACTCTCCTCGAGGTTTTGAAATCGATATGGGGCTCTTATCAAAACAAATTGCTAACGTTTGATCAACACTTTTAATTTTCAGTGTAGATAAAGATGACTGTGAAAATATCTATATAAGCTTCACTTAGTATGCGAATTTGAGTTTAATTATTATTAAAACAAACAAAATTAATTCCCTCAGTCTTTCAATTTAAGCCATGCGGTTTGCGCTTGAGCACCACACTAAAATGCGAATAAGAGATTAGCCTAAATGATAATGATCATAAATATGAGGCACTGTAGTATGGAAAAAGATGGGGTTTTTGCGAAATTTACATAGGCATCATTAACAGAAATCGTGCGGTTGGAGGTTTGCTTGGGCATGGAACGTTACGGGTGGTGTAAATATAAGCCCTTATAATAAATTTATTTAATTCTATGCTAACAGAAATAAATGACCGCAATTAAGATGATATCTTATTTATTAGTTTTTTTTTGTACTTGCAGTCAGATGATTAGGCAATAAAGCTATCCACTCTGCCACTATACTAAACACGATATCTTTCCTTTTTCATATGCATGTATGTAGATATATTTTATATAGGTACTTATGCATCTTTCCCGCTAGTTCTTAACTTACTTGTCGCAGTACATTAAGAATATTTATTATCATCTGACCACCTCGCTCTGCCTGTTCGCATAGTAAAACATTATTTTTCTGCGTCAACTAAGCACTTACCGAGACTTTACTATATGTACACTAGTACCTACTTAGACGAGAGACCATCAGCTAGGTATGTGGTAAATAATCAACACACCTTTGAAATGACCATACATTTCTCATTGTGGATGGCGAGTAAGTGTAAGTGGGAATAGAAAATTCGCAGCATGCGCTTCATCAGACTTATTGATGACAACGGACTAAGTGCAGATGCAAAAGAACCACCTGGGCGTATGAGTGACGACATATTTAATGGCGACTTTTATTATGGCTACGAGAGCAATAAATATAAAATGAAGAATCCTAATAAATTAGAGTATTGGTAGAATTTGAAATAGTTACTTGAGTATTATGTTTTATTAGAGGGCTCGTGTAATTGGCTAGACAGTGAATTAATGATATATTAAAGCAAAAGGGGTCGATTTTTAAGGGCAGCAGTCTTGTAAGGTTGCAGCTCAAAAAATTTTTATATTTTCAAATGACACTAATGAGCCAGAGAGGGGTTGCTCTTTTATGATTTTCCGGATTACTTTAACGTTTTCATTACTTTCGGGAACAAAAAAAAAACTCTTAGAATAGAGCTTCTTGCAGCATAAGTAATGGAATTATTTGTATGTGGATGAATTTGTGAAATTCACAAGGAAGAATTTGGTATAAACGAAACTGTCAACATATAAATGGCGAATTCCTTAATAAACGTAACAAAATTCTTTGATAGATCTATAATTTTTTTGGAAAATATTATAAGAAATATTAAAAAAAGGTGGTCAAATGAAAACAAAATCTTTGGGTTGAACATATAAAATATCTTTGAAGTGCTTGAGTATGAGTGCTACCTGTTTAAAAATTAAAATGATCAATCGAAATATGTACGAAAAGTTTTTTTTTTTTGGAGAGTCAAATTCAACTTAATTTACCACTTGATTAAATTATGTATCCCAAATCCAGATGAAAGAGATTTCACAAGGTTTTAGTTTGAAAATACCTTTGAAGAGTGCCGCCACCTCTTTGAAAAGTAAAAATTAACTTAATTAATTCCTTAATTGAAATATGTGTCAAACTGTCAGACTTGAGAAAGTTTCACTTTGAAAATACTTTTAAAGACCCTTGCCACCTTTTTGAAAAATAGAATTTAGCTCTGCACCGTTCCATCGAATGTCAAATATTAGGTGTCAACCTAAATGCTTTTGGCTTTAGCGGTATAAGGTGGTTTAAATTTGGTGAAACGAAAACCGATACCATGCGAGACCTCTGTTCACTCCCCCTTTCTTCTTATATGCATATTTGTATACTTTGCATGTAAAAATTTGAAAAAAAAACATTTGAAAGGAAAAATACCTTAAAAAAAAATATTTCAAACAAAAAAATTTCTTACCGATTTTTTAAAAATTGATAACCTTCTTTCTTTTGATATACGTATTTGTACACTTCGTGTATACAAATTTGAGAAAAAACACTTAAAAGCAAAAAATAGCTTTTTTTTATAAAAAAAAATATTTTAAACAAAAAAATTACAAACCGATTTTTAAAAAATTGGTATCTTTGTAAAGGATACCAGAAAACTTATACTTTCTTAAAGCCAAAAATGTCTACTTATATACGAAACAAAAAATTTAATTAAAAATATTTTTTCCTCTATACATATAAACACCTGCCCCCCCCGCGAAAAATGTTAACCAAATCGTAGGCCATTGGGCATAAAATCGCCGTCTGTAAAGCAAAATACTGGAAGTTAGAAATACTTAAATATCTAGTAAATGCATACATGTAAGCAATAATCCCTTAATTAACCCCAGCTATATACATAGGTTACATGCCATATTTAGTACTTAATCGCCTAAATAAATATTTAGTCAAACAAAAACAGCGACAGCGTAAAGCGAAAAATCAAATTCGTTGTGATTAATCAAGTAAAGCATCGGATATAATTAGCGAATCAATCTGCCGGATATAAAACGAAAAAAAAAACAAAAACACTTCCACAAAAGTAATTTGTTCTATTAAATTCCATTTATTGTTGCATTGTTTTTCAAACTCTCATTTGCAGCAGACACATATTTACTCGCATTTGCCTAAGAAAAGTCGATCTGCCAAAGCTAAGTACGAAAATGTGTTTCTTCTACATATACATACATAAATCAAGTAAATGTTCTTTATTAAGAATTTAATATTTCACTAAAGATTTATGCCAGCCTGTCTGTGGTTTTCGTTTCGTGAGCACACAGGCACACACACACATTCATGAACTATTATTGATTTAAGCTCTACATATCGATGGCTGAGTGGAAGATCGACCTATCTCGGCAGCCAGTTCGAAAACGCTCTATCTCAAAAAACTTTTCAAGAACGCCCTATTTCAGAATTTAATTGAAAAACACCCTATCTCAAACTTCGGTTCAAAAACGCCCTAACTCACTTCAAAATGTATTGAAAATATGCTGATATAGGGCGTTTTTGAATCGGCAGCTGAGATAGGGCGTTTTTGAAACGATTTCTGAAATAGGGCGTTCTTGAAAAGTTTTTTGAGATAGAATGTTTTCGAACTGGCTGCCGAGATAGGTCGATCTTCCACTCAGCCATCGATATGGGTTTTCTAATGACTTCATACATACATATCTGCATACATATATAAAGTCAAGTAAATATTTGCCAATCCCCAAATACACAAATATTTGCATTGTGTGTTTGTGTGAGTAATGATGGATGACAACTAAATGAAAATGTATTGCCTTCATTCTGAAAAGACGTAAGGTAATCAAATTAGTTACATGTTTGCTTATTTTTCGAAATGCATATGTAGAAATATGTTTGCGTGTGTGTGTGTGTGTGTTTATGCGCTTGTGGCATATGCTAGCGGTATGTTGCTTTAATTAGTGCACATAAATCAATGTACTGTATTATAAATATGCTAATATTCTCAAAGTAGATTTTCTCACTTTATTTGGACATTTGGATTTGTTTTCTATAAGAGCCATCTCTTCTCTGACATACTACAAATAAGTAATCTATGTAAGTACTTACATTGATGCAGTCTATGTTGAGGATTTACCACTTATAAGTATGTATGTAGTTTATGGCATAAGTTCCGACCAGTTTGACTAATAAACAAAAGCATATTTGTGTGAAATTATTTTATGTAGACGTTGCAGTTTTCTGTGATGTGATTATACAAAGATTATCGATCACAATTACATTCGAGCAGCATGATTTGGGCTAACTTTAAGGTAACTGAATAAAGTACCTTAATTTAACTAGGAAAAAAATTCCTCAATAAAGAGTGCTGCAAATAATTTAAATCTCTTCGCATTCGTTTCCTTACCGACATAGTTATGTTATCGATAACAAGAGAAAAACCACAATTGTGCGCCTTGCTGTTGCCACTCAGTCGGACGGCTGAACGCCGCTTCCTAACGGTCTATTATTATCATTTATGAGAACCTGTTTTAGAAAAATAAAAACTTTTTCTTTGGATGTTGCTCGGACCAACGATCGAGTCTGGGTTCTGCCAACAGCGTTACTTTGTATTTACCTCAAGTGCCGCCGTCCAGCGATTTGACAATTTTGTTCAGGCTCCGTACTCTATTCTACATAAATGCCGGTTGTGCGCACGAAGTAATATACCTGTATTTTCTTGGTGTTCACATCCGGAACTGGCACCCCATCGATGTGAATTCCAAAGCGCAGCTTAAGCGCTTCGTCCTGCCCGAAAAATTTTTACGGATCTTCCCGATACCGTCCAAATACCCGATATCCCGCGCCCATCTCTAATGGGAATCGATCCGGTCTAATGTACTGGTATGACTCGGATTTTACTCGAATAATGGTTGTTGTATCGGTGATACAAACCTAACAGTCTACCAATTGAACCTGGGTCCTACCAGGTTATATATTGCAACTCCAATAAATCGGTCACACATTTAGAAATTATTATTCTGTTATCTATTTATATATCGATTATTTTTTCGAACTTGTATTTTGTGTATCGTAGTTGATATCCATAATTTTATGTTGTTATCGATAGAAGTTCGTATATACATATAAATTGTTTATATTTTCATAAACTGATTCACTCTCAGTTTTTCTCGTTATTTTTTCATAATTGTTTTTTTTAACCTTTCTACCTTTTAATCGAATTTTATTATGACAGTAAGCCAGCTTTTAAAAGAGCTGCATCGGAATATCTTTTTATATACACTAGCCAGAATAAGTCTCCGTACAGTGTTTTTTTTTAATATCTGTAATGTTCTTCATAATAAATTTTCGTTAATTTTTAATAGAAACATAGTTCATTCTGCATCAAATGGCATATAGATTAATGCTTCAAAGTTTTTAGAAAATTTAGGAAAATTCGACAAATTTTCACCAAAATTTTCAACTTTTAAACCAAATTTTTTAGAATTTTTTTGAGTATGCAATTTTGTAGCTCACTCAATTTCAGTATAATGAAATGCAAGTTTTAAGTGGTTATACATATATAATAATATAATAATTTTTGAGAATTTTTTACTGACGCTCTTCGGTATTTTTTCCCATATAGAAAAAAAAACTATCACGCATCCGCTATATGGAGAAAATGAGCTACATCATCAAAAAAAAGAATATTTAAATAAATACCCAGTACCTATGATAAGCTTTAAAAATATTTTAAATATCTTTAAACAATTATTACATATCTTTAAATAATTATCAACGCACGAAGCGAACTTTACTCCATCGACGTTTTTAAGTGGCACTTTTGCACATAAATACATTGTGGACATTTAGCTCGTTTGACATAAACACTTTACCTAGCGCCCAACAGTCAGCCACTGAGTAAGGCGCAATGTTTGGAAAAAAAGTGCCCGTTAGTCGCCATTCAAACATTCATTGTAAATGCTTGTATAGGCCTAGAGCTTTCTTCTATAATTTGCTTTACTCTTTCTTACTGCCTTCTTACTGCCTTCTTTCCACTTGCTTTCGAATTCTTAAATAGTAGCGAATCATAAAAGAGAGTGCTATAAAGTTATTGTGCATGAAAGCCAATTAACTTCTTATACACTTTGACACTTATTACGAAATTTGTCCATTCATTGCTTCACCAGCTGAAGCAATTCTAATTGTCTGCCTGTTGGCATTTCATTTGAATAGTCTGGACGCCACTAATTCGGTGAACAACTTTTGGTAGTAATTAGGCGCGGCGTTCGATATTTGTCGTCTGTGTGTTGTGTCGTCTGTGTGTGTGTGTGACGCCCAATTAAGGCATCGAAAAATGGCACTTTCGCAAATACAATCAGCAATTCAATAAATGTACATTTATTCCCACAAATTTACTACAATGTAAATTGTTAATGTGCACAGCGCCTGGGAGCCTTAAAGTTTTGTTTGGTCAACGCTTTGCTACAATCTAATAATGTAAATTTTATGCTTGAAATTATTTAATAAAATTTGCGCTTGCTTAAGGCTGCTTGATGAAGTTAGTGTCAAATAGGTGCTTTTACCTGCATAACTGAAGAGCTCTGATTTTATTATCTAGTACATTTTATGTTAAGGTGTACTCTATAATATTGTAAAATTTTTCACGGTTAATGTGTTGACCAGAGGCAAAATATTGCGCAGGTAGCGTGAAATTAAATTTAGTTATAATAAAAATTGCCAGCACGACCAAATAACGGCGTATCAAAAGAAATTTTATTATTTAGTTGCTTGTATAAAAATGACACAAGTAGGAAAATTTTTGATTTAGCATAGCTATGCCCATAAGATCGCAGACTTTTTGAAAGGTAAACTAAGTTAACGGCTAAGATTATTTCCAACCCGAATACCCGAATACATAAAACTTTAACAAATAATCTCTAAATTATACGAGGATCCACGAGCACCTGTAATCAAACATAGTTTTATTAAATCAATTGTAGCCCAATTTATTTCCATTTGAAAGTGTCTGATTGCGCACAACACTTAGCCCAATTTCACACCAAACAATGCACAACGCCGGAATTGCCATAGTTGCCCTGCAAAAAATTGTGCGACTAATCTCTAAATAGAGTATTCCGAGATTACTCTCAATCGGGTACAATTGGGCATTAATTAGTCCCAACTAGTCTCATAAGGGTACTAATGGAGGTCATTTAGTCTCGACTCATCCCTTATGGGTATAATTGGAGATCAATTAGTGCCCAACTCATCTCTAACGGGTACTATTAACGATTTAATGATATGTACGCACTTAGTCAATGATATTTCATGTGCGGCGTTGGCACACAGAGAGAGTATTCGCCTAACAAAACTGAGCACCCCGGTTCGAATCTCAGCTGGCGCAAATTTTTATTTTTATTTTTTAAAATTGACTAGTCGCTTTTTATACCCGTTCGGATATAAAGTCGAACAATTAGTCTCTTCATAGGACATGCTCGAACAAAAGCGATCAGTTCATTCCATATAAAGAGATCAAAAGTGGTATTAGTCGCATGCTCCTTTGCGATTGCTCCCGGAGTCATCCCGGATTAGTCCAATTTTTTGCTGGGTAGTAATAGCTCGACTTTAGCATCAATTGGCAGCACGTTTTTGCAATAGTATTACATACATATTTAAAACATTAGCCAAATCGGATCATAAATAAGATTTTTAGTAATAACTCAACTACAGCGCCAACTGTCGGATTAAATTGTGAAACTAAACCATCCAGAGACCCACTCAAACACACAAAAAGTTTCGTTAAAATCCGTAAACCATTTAGGAGGATTTCACTCACCAACACACCTACAAAAGAATTAAAAAATACATTCAAAGATAACTAAAGCTCGGAACGTTTGTAGGTCTCACACCCCTTTTCAAATAGCCCAAATTTTCTCCATGAGTATGGGCTTGATTTCAACTATACACATATCTCCACATGAAGTTCCAGTACTGTACCATGCATACTTTCAGAGATATTCAGTATACAAATTCGATTTATATGGGAGGTGCCACGCCCCCCTTTCCAACAGCTGCCCTCTTTCTTCATGAGTATGCGATTGATTTCTTATATCTCCATACCAAGTTCCAGAACTCTACCATGAACACTTCCAAAGATAGGCAGTATGAAAAATTCGGTTTGTATGGAAGATGCCACGCCCCCTTTTCCAATAGTTCCAATTTTTCTCCAATAGTATGCGATATATTTCGTACATCTCCATACAAAGTTCCAGAACTCTACCAAAAAATTTCCAGAGATATGCAATATGAAAAATTCGGTTTGTATGGCAGATGCCACACCCCTTTTTACAATAGCTTAAATTTTTCTCCAAGGGTATGCGATTGATTTCGTATATCTCCATACCAAGTTCCAGAACTCTACCATGCACACTTTCAGAGATATGTAGCATGAGAAATTCGGATTGTATGGGAAGTGCCACGCCCCCTTTACATATAGATTTTTGTTTAGCCTAAAACCATCCTTGGGGCACGAGCGGCAGGTGGCAGTTTCAAAAAAATCGGTTCAGCCGCTCTCGAGCCTTGCGAAAACTAAAAAACGGTACTTAGGTACTGAATTTTAAGCAAATCGGACCGTAAATACGATTTTTTCGAATAGATCAGTCCCTGGACCACTTCCCGGAAAAAATGGATCATATATGCTAATGTATGCTAAAAAGCTACTTACGTACCAAATTTTAAGCAAATCGGACCATAATAAGATTTTTTCGAATAGAACGGTCCCTGGTCCACCTACCCAAAAAAAGTAATTTTTTTTTAGCCTAAAACGTGGTGGTTACCGAAAGCTATTTATATACAAAATTTCATGAAAATCGGACCAGCCGTTCACGAGATAACCTGTTACAAAAAAAGGGACTTCTCTTTATATACATAATTAGTATAGATATGACAACCATCGAAAATTCGCATACAATTGCACAAAAGCCCTCTTAACCAGCTTTCGTTTGATAGCAATATCGAATGTGTTTAATACATTACATACCATTCATAGTTATAAATTTGTTTAATAAGTGAACTCTATTAAAAACACCAACATATTAATTTAGTCTCAAAGCCCTTTCGCTTGGTGCCCATATTGTGACACTTTACTGACTATATATTTAAACAATGCAATTTTAATTAGGCGGCAACCCTTTAAAACCCAAAACAGGTCTGTAAGTCAATATTTTTCATCTGACATCTCATTTGGAAACGCGACAGGTGTGCGAACGGTGTAAGTCTTATGATTTTAGAAGCAGGTGGCAACCTTATTCAAAAAATTGAAACCTTGTTGCACATCTACAGGCCCAGCCCTTCTATTTGGCACCTCTTCTGTTTTAATCCAACGAACGGTGTAAGCCTTCTATTTAAGAAGCAGGTGG